>NC_137139.1:28467133-28682133 GCF_949319135.1 Squalius cephalus
ATTTGATCATTTTCAGGAACGAACTCTTGAATACTTTTAGCTGGTTGTTTTCGACTTGATTTTAGTTTAGTTTAGTTTAGTTTAGTTTAGTTTAGTTTAGTTTAGTTGTAGATGTGGTTTTAATCATTTCCGATTTCATTTTTATTTCTATTCTATAAGTTCTATTCATTTTCAAAATATTTCCAAACCATAAAATTCTACATAATTATGTGTAATAACTTTAGTTAATGACGTTCACTGGAATTATCAAACTACAGCTGATTGCCTATTTTATTTATTTTAAAAAGCATTGCATTGCACACTGATTAAAACAAATTACAATATTTACTGTAAAAAAAAACTGCATAGTTCTATAAACAAAGTTTCAATACTGATGTATCAAATGAACCAAATCAGACAGTATTGAGACACTCCTGAGACGACCTGATTTTATCTGCATGTTCGGTAAAGCTCCTATAATGTCAAACTTTTCCCAAGAGAGAGTCTTAAAGCAGTTCTGTAGACAGCAACCGTTGTTGGTGTGGGTGTGAGTTGGGGGATGAAGGATTGAACACAATAAGATGGTGTGAAGTGGGATGTGTTTGCAGGGAAAAGCACGTTATCAGACAAAACAAACTAAAATAACAAGTTAAATAAATTATAGTCTGTCTGGCTATGTGATATGCAACTATGTAGATGCATATACAGGTATAAATATATATCTGGGAATAATGTGTTTATTATGTGCACATTTATCAGAATATAATGCATTCATTTAATGTCAGAGAGGAACTAATTCAGTTCATTTAAATCTGAGAACCATATTTAATGTCACAAATAGCAACCATCCATACTTACTCAGTTTCAATCAAGGTATAAAATCAAAACTAGGCATGACTTCTCAGTACCATTAACTGATAAGATCATAATTTCCTCAATAACCACATTGCTTATTAAAATATAAACATTTACTTGAACAACTGCTGCTTTTATAGCACATTTGATATAGTTTTGATCTGCTAAACTGGCGACAAATGGCTCATTATAAAGATACTTAATGTGATATGAGTGAATGTCTTGTCACATTATACTTTCTTTGATGTGTTTTGATTTCAGCTTCAAGGACGTCTAGTATGCTTATCATTGTTTCCTGTTTCCTTTGTATCATTTTCCCGCTCAATGGCTGCGTCCGAAATCTTATACTCTCTTGAGAAGGTTTTTTTTTAACAAGTAATTACTTCACGACCGCTAAAAAGTACATTCTGTATAGTATGAGTGTTTGTCGTATCAATGTAATACGGGCGTACTAAATTCGCCATGTTGTCATTATCATGTGACCTACCAGCGTCAGTCGCTTCACTGCCATTCATAAATCCCGTGGCCTCATGGGATAGTAAAGTGTCCGTCGTCTGCACACTTCAGAATCTCGCCGGAAGTAGTAAGTCATCTGGATACTTTTCACCCACTCTTTTATGAGCAGTGAATTCAGACATAATTCTTTTGTCACATACTATATAGTAGGGACGTATGCAATTTCGGATGCAGCCTTTCTTTGTTACTATGGTTATTGATTAAGGACTACCACCTGTTCACGTTTAGTTCATTATCCTTGTGTATTTAAGTCCCTCAGTTTGTTCTGTTTGTATTTGGTGTTGTTTCTGCCCTGCTGATTCTTTGAGTTTGCTAGTATTGGATTACCTGACTTTACATTGTTTAATAAATACACAGCACTTCGATCAAGCCTGTGCATCTCATGTTCTTCATTAGACTTAAAGGGATAGTTCACCCAAAAATGAAAATTCTGTCATCATTTACTCACCCTCATGTTGTTCCAAACCTGTACGAGTTTCTTTCTTCTGTTGAACACAAAAGAAGATATTTTAAAGTTAGTAACCAAACAGTTGACAGTGGCCATTGACTTCCATAGTATTTTTTATTTTTTTCATACTATGGAAGTCAATGGCTATCAACTGTTTGGTTATCAACATTTTTCAAAATATCTTGTTTTGTGTAGAAATGACAACAACTTGAGGGTAAATTATTACAAAATTATCATTTTCGGGTGAACTATCCCTTTAAAACTTTGGTTGAACTATCCCTTTAAAACTTGACAGGTCTTTAGCTCCAAATCATTTGTAATGTTAAACAATTTCAGGCTCCAATTTTGAAAATCTTCATGTTATCGAAAATGTATTTACAGGGATGGCGTACAATCAGTATGCTAAAGACAGTCCCATGTAATTTCTGAGAAAAATGAACTCATTCACTTTAAAACATGTCTTTCCGACCATGTAACTCAAGCTTGCAATATTTTGAAACTCTTTCTGATTGACAACACCCACAGTACTTCTATTTAACGCTGCCATTGAAATGACTGAACAGGGTGTTGTTCCACAACACAAGCACACAATAAGTGATCATAAAGAGCGTTGAATCAGATATGCATGACACTGAGGGACATCTTTGTCAGGTACTAGGTCAGGGTCTCTTATACTGTGGGATAAACGCACAATTTGTTGTTTCACATGGATATGGTGTCATTATAAAAGCTCTAATAGAACAGAAATCAGCAGTTGGAGGTCATTCAAGGCTTGAGAGGTGAGGAATTACCACTGGTGAGTCTTATTTCAATTTCCTTCCTTCACGTATGAGTGATTTACATTAGAGCATCTTGTAATGCAGTAATCAATTGTAAAAAAAGTGACATGATCTCGTGATCAGATATTTGTTCTGCACTCTTGAACTGTATCAGGTTGCTATTGTAGAGTTGTGAAGGATGCAAGCAGACTTGAAGACCGTTTCATTCTAAGCATTGAGAGACTCACTTTCATTTATTACAGGCTTTCATAATTTTTACTTGTGTTTCGGATGCTTTTTTCTCGTTACAGTGCTGAAAGAATGGCTCAGTTATTGTGGGTATTTCTTGTGCTCGCTGTAACGGTCAGAGGTAAGCAATTCAATTCCTCATTAAATAGCAGTTATTTGACTCCATTTGACTCCACTGTATGCACACTTTTAAGTAAAATGAATCTAAGTCTGATCCACATTAGAAATTTCAGTATGTAGCATTCAATATGAAGTCATGATTTTTTTTTTTAAATGCACATTAATAATCACATATAAATATGTATAATCATAAACTAGCTAAAATCGAGTGGTAACATGGTATGTGGGTCAATGGTTTTCTGATTGCGTAACAGAAATAGCAGAACGATTTTAACATTCATGTTCAATTAGATCATGATCTAATCTATAAATATTCTTATAAAATCAAAATGTGCATAACATTTTCTCCATGTTCTTTATCTTGACTAGATACATTACCACAAAGGATCATCGGGGGTCAAGAGGTCGTGCCTTACTCCATCAAGTACCAGGCGTCTCTTCAGGTTGACAGGAAGCATTACTGTGGAGGAACCCTCATTCAGCCGCAGTGGGTGGTGACTGCTGCCCACTGCTGGAGACCGTACGTACTGCAACACGTCAGCACGACACAACACACAGTTACTCAAACGCTTTTAAAACAACAATTTATTATGAAGTTATTTCATGCAACAATGAGACCTTTGTTTTCTTGTATTTGGATAAACAGGGCCAGTGTGATTCAGGTGGTGCTGAGTGAGCACAGTCTCGCTTTAGAAGAGGGATTTGAGCAAGTAATTAGCGTCTCAAAAGTCTACAGTCATTTTGCCTACAATCCAAAAACTTTTAACAATGACATCATGCTCATTAAGGTAAGAAACATAGTAACAAATACAAGAAACTACTGATACTGAAACTCTGTCAAGAGGAATGCTGCCACAGAAATTATTTTTTGTTCGTTTGATAATTTCTCCAATATCCCTGTTTAATCTGCAATGATTGATTGATACCTGTATTTTTAACAACCTCATATTATAATCAGTGCTGTCAAATTGATTAATCGTGATTAATCGCATCTAACATAAGTCTTTGTTTACATAATATGTGTGTGTGTTTGTATATTATTATATATATGTCTGTGAGTGTGTGTGTGTGTGTGTGTGTGTGTGTACTGTCTATACACACGCACACATACACACTCACACACACACACACACACACACACACACACACACACACACACACACACATATATACTATATATATATCTGTATATATATATATATATATATATATAAAATGTAATCTAAAAATGTAAGATGCGATTAATCGATATGACAGCACTGATTATAGTGCAATTTAATGACAGCAAATAAAATGTTTTACACAAAGTTTACTTGAATATGAAAGCTGCAATTTTATTAGTTTAGAAAAAGACAAATATATAATAAACCAGTGACAGAGTACAATACAATACAATAATAATAATAAAATAGAATATACACACACACATGTACTATATCTAAACTTTATGCAACAATATTATACATGCTTAATGTTGTAGGCTCTAATTGCCTTTTAAAATGAGAAAATTATTTTGAGTCAGACCATTTCATTTCATGAATGTGAAACTTTCACATTAAAGTTCAAATTTGTACAATATATTCCTTATCTTTATTAATTCCATTGTCTTCGAAGTGTATCGTCAAATCCACTCAGCAATGTTAAATTTATTCTTAAAGGTGCAAAGAGCAAGTCTCTGAGTTTTTGCAGAACTATGCCCCCCTCTGGCGACAAATGAAACTGCAACACTGCAACTGAACGCGCATGACGTCACGCCCAGTCTCAGATTCGGCCCGAATCCCTCTTATTTATTTTACTGTACAGGATTATAGAGGCAATCGCAGTGATCAGAGAAGGGCTCATTCAGCCCATCACGCAATTGTTTAAGCATGTATGGGTTAGAAAAACAGGTATTTTTAACATGAAAAGTTGCTTAATGCACCTTTAATGAAAGATTCCACATCAATCCAGAATAGTTTTGTATGCAATGGAAAAACAAAACAAAAATGATTTCCTTGTCACCTATCAAGAAATCACAAGAATAATCAGTATTTAGTTTAGATTTATACACTGTTTGCCAAGATCTAGACCAGTTCAAGTCTCCAAACACAGAAGAGTCTTTCAAAACATTGTTTTTTTTTTTTTCGAGCAGCTTCTGGCTCTACCAGAACCAATGACGTGAGCTCTGGGGCGGGACTATCTGTTTGTTTGCCCAATGACAGATGGGGAGAGTGTTTTAAGGGAAACCTGTTTGGAAACTGTCATTATATTTGCAATTTCTGCAGAAATTACCCACCTGACATGAAGACATCTTATTTATTTTTCCCCAGCTCAGTGTTCCAGCTCAGATTAACGCTAATGTTCAGCCGGCCCCACTGCCAACCATAGACACACCTGATTTAGTCGGAGGAATCACCTGCACCGTGAGCGGATGGGGAGTGACACGACTCTACAGCTTCTATCTGTCACCGATTCTGCGTGCGGTGGATGTGGAGATCATCCCCAACTGCCAATACTACTACTACTACAGAGTCAACGACAACATGATCTGCGCAGGCTCGCGCTTCGGGGGGAAAGACTCCTGCCAGGTAATCACAGCTTTCAGTGCTAATGAGTGCAAATCTCATTTACACAACACTAGTGACGGCAAATGCAATAGAGTGCAACAGTACCAGTCCACTTTTATATCTGAAAAAAGTGTAGGGAATTTACATCATTAGCATGCTTCATTGGAGTGGGCGGATGCTAAAATGTTCATTTGGCGTGATTTGCTTGTTTTGACTCTCTGATTGGTGGAGATTTCTCTGCTGAATCAAGGGTAATGTAGTTGTTCACCAGGAATTCCGCTTTTAAAGGTCCCATGACATGAAAATTTCACTTTATGAGGTTTTTTAACATTAATATGAGTTCTTATGAGTGCCGTTGGTCCCCCAGTGGCTAGACATTTTGATAGGTGTAAACCAAGCCCTGGGTATTTTTGAGAAAATGAAAGCTCAGACGGGCGAATCTAGAAATATTCCCCTTATGTCGTCATAAGGGGAAAGGTTACCTCCCCTTTCTCTTCTTTGCCCACAAAGAGATTTTGGCCCACCCATGAGAAAATGAGCTGCGCCAGCGCGATAATGGTTTTTCCTCGAGCAACATCATGGCTTGCAAACGAGCGAAGCATGGCAGTTGCTCAGTGTTTGGATGTACAAATGAACACAAAAGTATTTTTTTAGTTCCTTCATCCGAGCCTCTGAAGAACCAGTGGGTGAATTTCTGATGTGTAATTGTTTAAGTTCAGACAGATAATCTTTCTCTCAAAGTCGTTCAATACTGTTTATGCATCAGTAAATCAAGCCAGTGACTAAAATATCAACTTCACGTCGTTTCTCTTGGTAGGATTAAAATAATCTTACATAAACTGTGATTAATGTATATACAGAAAGCAATCAAAGAACAATCCCTTTCCAATCGCCCAAGCTGTTTATCTGGACACTTGCCAAAACTCATTATGAAATCAATGACGCTGTTACGCTGCACAACGAAGCTCTTGCTGTACTTACCTCATGTTTGCATTGGTGAAATCATTAGTGAGAGTGCATAAACTGCATTGCAATAAGATCTTCATTCACGCGATCAACAGGCTGTCATCTGCTCAATCCTCATCACTGAAACCTTTTATGTGATGGGAATAGATCTAAATACTTACAGTAAACTTCTCACGATTCGTTAACCTCGATAGCTGTAATAGTAAAAACGTATAATAGCTGTAATAGTAAAAGTATTTGAGAGAGTTCCACATGTAATGCTAGCTATTTCATATGCAAGCATGTCAGCCAATCACAGCAGTGGGCGTTTACACTGAAGTCTCACAGCAGACACGCCCCTTCAAACAGAGCGTTCAAATCAGAGGCTAAAATCAGGCTAGGAAATATGCCTTTTATTTCTAAATTATTACAATTTTTGATCTTAAAAACATACTAACATTACAAGGGCACCCCAGGAAACATTATAAAATAATAAAATAATCCATGTCATGGGACCTTTAAACAAATAAATAAAAGATAGGCTGAAGTAATGCAGGTTGATGGCAAATACAATCGAATAACAACCTCATAGCCCACAGTGTCTGTTGGGGAGTAAATAAATGAGGGTTTTCCTTGCAGAATTTGACTCTATGGCCATGGACTATTACACAAAAGAAAAAAAGTTGATTTCTTGTTTTCTCAATAACTTTAGCATAATTAGTGTCTTGAGAAAATAATAATATTATTAATAATAATAAACAAACATTACTTTGGCAATTCTCTTTGGTGCAGTGTTATTTTAGTATCATTGAGAGATACTAGTTTTTAGTATTTTCTTTTTAATTTTAGTTATTATTTTTTAGTAAAGTTTTTTTAATGTCTGTATTTCTTTTATTCATTTTTATTTCAGTTTTAGATGAAAATGAGAAATGACACAACTAGCTGAAAAATTTATATTTTATTTCAGTGAACTTTTTTATATTTATTTCAAGCAACAACAAAAAAATTTTCCCAATGGTTTTAGTTTTAGTTTCAGTTAATAACCCTGATTTGGTGCAATGAAAATTACACAATTTTAGTGACACTTTAAAGGAGAACTCCGGTCAATTTTAACATTGAGACAATGTGATGTGAAAGAAATGGATAAAAATTATGTTATTTAAGCCAGTGCAAATACCTGTATTTACATCCTGTTTTCGGTTGAAGTCCAAAGTAGTCGATTGTCGAGTTCACGCGCATAGGTTTAGTTACCTATGATCACGCGCGTGAACTCGGCAATCGACTACTTTGGACTTCAACCGAAAACAGGATGTAAATACAGGTATTTGCGCTAGCTTAAATAACATCATTTTTATCCATTTCTTTCACATCTACTGCAGTCAGATTCACTCGTGTTCACTCTGAAGGAATCACTCACATGACCTGTGCACTTGTAATGACACATCAAGGATGTTAAGAGGCTAAAAGCAGGTTTAAATATTGCCCCATTGAAGTCAACAGGGTGCAAATTTTAAAAAGAGGATAACACGGTGTAGGCAACACCGATTTTTGTCGTTGTTCTCTGTACTGACAGCACTCCAAATTGACAAAAAAATGAGCTCAATGTTAAAATTGACCAGTGTTCTCCTTTAAGCCAAGGTTGTTCAAATCTGTTCTGAGCTCTTCCTGACTTTAGTTTGACCCCTCACACACCTGCTTTGTCACGGAAATCTGCAGTTTCCCTAATTTGTGATAGCACACAATCCCCCCCAAGGGTCCCGCCAATGAGTTTTCTTTGAAAAAGGGCATTCTGGGAATAAGGGTGCGGTCAACTGCTGACAATTCAGGGAGATGTTAGATGTACTCTGATATGGCACAGCTTTTCAGGGCTTTATGTTTAGACTCTTTATGTTCAAATCAAGGTGTGATGACTTTGTGAACTTACTGTAGGTACACAATAGATAATATCATCTATAGCTTTGCAAGTAACAAAGAAAAAAAAAAAAAAAAAATTGGCTTAAACTATAGAATAACAAACATGCAGTGGGATCCAAAAATGTGAGGCCATGTGAAAATGCTTCCATTGCATTGTTCAATAATACAATAATCTCTTATTGCCGTCTTTCACAGGGAGATTCTGGTGGCCCACTCATTTGTGATGGGAATTTAGAAGGCATTGTTTCATGGGGAATCGGCTGTGCTCTTCCGTACTATCCCGGTGTCTACACAAAAGTCAGGAACTACAACCGCTGGATCGACTGGATCATCACCTCTGAGGGCTAAAACACATGTTCAGCTGAATGAGGGAAGACTTTCCTTAAATCAGAATTAGGAAAAAGGATGTCATTTAACAATAAATCCTACTTCAAGTACTGATCCATTCACATGATTCCATCCAGAATCCAGAGGTTTATAGAGTAGCATGCATATTTTGAACTTTTTAAAAGCATCAAATGCTTAAAATAACTTTATTTTCTCTTTTACAGTATGTTATGGCCCTTTTTCATTTATATTGCTATGTTTTAAAGTAACACCACTGACTGAATTTGTTTCTCTTTTGATCTAAAAGCTTTTGCTTAATAGTTCACTTAAAAATGAAAATTCTGTCATCATTTACTCACCCTCAAGTTGTTTCTGAGCACAAAAGAAGATATTTTGAAGAATATGGCTAACCAAACAGTTGATGGACCCCATTGACTTCCATAGTGCTTTTTTCCTACTATAAAGTCAATGGGGTCCATCAACTGTTTGATTGCCAACATTCTTCAAAATATCTTCTTTTGTGCTCAGCAGAAGAAAGAAACTCATACAGGTTTGGAACAACTTGAGGGTGAGTAAATGATGACAGAATTTTCATTTTTAAGTGAACTATTCCTTTAAATGCTTGAATTTATGTAGGCAAATATAAACTGTGACTATGTATGAATTTCTTTACAAAACTTGTAGCAACTTGTATCAGTACAATTTAAAAAGCATCCCATGATGCACCTGGAAGAAATCCAGCTGTCGACAAGATTGATGAGACTGGCACTGTCACATTTTTAAATACATAAAGTTTACAACAAGCTCTTACTTGTGTCTTTATTGCAGTAATTTCCTCATGAGTGTTTGAACTCTGGACTGAGTAAAAAGGATAATCTTTACTCGTACGTCTGGTTACTTACAAAGCTAAGCTTTAACTCAATTAAATATTTTCTAGTATGAGAATAAATGCTTACATCTCATTAAGGTAAGTGAAAAATGTGTTATTTATGATGTTAAAGGTGCTCTAGGTAACTTTTTAACCTTAACTGAACAGCTTCGGAGTCAGTGGAATGGTTATATTACTTATTTCGGGTTGAATGGTGGTGGTTTCGCACCCCCCTGGTGCCCGAGAGCGGAAAAAACTCACTTGCAACTTTGGGACGCGGGTCGGTGTCAGGAAGTATCGCGTGATATCAGGTCTCGCGATGTAACGAATTGCTTGACGGCACTGCACACGTACACGCCCCTATTCAAGCACCGGCGGGCTAGCTATAAGCAAAGGGCAACGATAGATTGAGTTATGGCTGAGGCTGAGCCTGTAAAAAAGAAGCAGAAAGCTAGGAAATCTTTGTCGGAGGACCAACGAAAGAGGAAACGGGAGACTGACCGAGCAAGAAGTCAGACTCGAGTAAATATATCGGACCGGCTTTTTCAGAATGGTGAGAACTGAGAGAAACAGAAGCCTGCAAAACGGATGCTGATCCTGCTGTTGCACTTGTAAGTATCTTTGGAATAAACTGTGTTTAATATTTAAATTTCAAGTAATTGTGACCTCAGGATGTTTGCTATTGTCTGTAAAGGTTTTTATTATGATCGCTGTCTTTCCGTGGCAGGGGCAGCTGCCACTGGCGCCTGTCACTCGACCTGCCACCGCTATACGTGGCTGTCACTCGACCTGCCACCGCTATACGTGGCTGTCACTCGACCTGCCACCGCTATACGCGCCTGTCACTCGACCTGCCACCGCTATACGCGCCTGTCACTCGACCTGCCACCGCTATACGCGCCTGTCCCGCGACCCGTCACGGCTATATGCGCCTGTCCCGCGACCCGTCACGGCTATACGCGCCTGTCCCGCGACCCGTCGCGGCTATACGCGGCTGTCCCGCGACCCGTCGCGGTTATACGCGGCTGTCCCGCGCCCCGGCGCGGCTGTACTCACCTGTCCCGCTTTCTGTCACGGTTATACTCGCCTGTCCCGCGACCCGTCACGGCTATACGCGGCTGTCCCGCGACCCGTCGCGGCTATACTGTCCCGCTTTCTGTCACGGTTATACTCGCCTGTCCCGCGACCCGTCACGGCTATACGCGGCTGTCCCGCGACCCGTCGCGGCTATACTCGCCTGTCCCGCTTTCTGTCACGGTTATACTCGCCTGTCCCGCGACCCGGCTATGCGGCTGTTGATCTGAAAATCAAACAGTACTAGCCTAACTTATAAGATGGTTAAATTATATCACTTTCGACCAATAGGTGGCGCAGTTACGAAATCGATGTGATGTGGTCAGAGTGAGGTGACGATGACAAACCTTACCAGTGGCATTACAATAGGCAGATTTATTCTAAAGTTATCAACATTTTTGGAAAATATGTATGGCACTGTCTTGAAATATTTTGAATAGGCTATCCTTTGAATTACAAAATAGGCTACAATGAAATAGCTTGGCCGTGACTAACGTCTCAGTAGTCCAACAGTATATAATGTTGGACTACTGAGTTAGTCACGCCCAAGCTATTTCATACTAGCGCTGCAAGTTTATAAGATATACATGACAGATATACAAAATAGCATGCAGTGAGGTTGGCTTGAGATAGCCTATTATTATTATTACTATTTAGCCTATTATTATTATTATCATCATTATCAATATTATTATTGGTAGGCTATTATTATTATTATTATTATTATTATTATTATTATTATTATTAGGCTAAGCCCGCCTAGCCTACTACTATTTTGTGTAGGCTACATGTAGAATTACAACTAGCCAATTTATTTAACCGTGAGTGACATGCGCATAGGCCTATAGCCTTGACGGGCGCGGGACCTGCACATATAGCCATGATGACGGGTCGCGGGACAGGCGCGTATATAGCCGTGACAGGCGAATATAGCCGTGACAGGCGAATATAGCCGTGACAGGTGAGTTTAGTTGTGACAGGTCGAGTGACAGGCGATAGCCGTGACGGGTCGCGGGACAGCCTAGCCTACCCGTGACCATGGGTGGCGCTAGGGAGGGGCTAGCAGGTGCTTCAGCACCCCCAAGAAAGACCAAAGCACCACGATAGCACCCCCAAAAATAATTTCTGGAAGCAATTATATTCAGGCTGTATTCTATGAAAGCCCTGGACCGCATTTTTAAGAAAAAAAGAAAACATATCTTGTTATTTCGAGATATTAAGTCGTTATTTCAACATAATATCTCGTTGTTTCGACATAAGAAGTCGTTATTTCGACATAATATCTCTTTATTTCGACAAAAGAAGTCTTATTTCGACATAAGTCGTTATTTCGACATACTATATGTTATTTCGACATAATATCTCGTTATTTCGACATAATAAGGGGACATTCTAATCTGCATTAAGCCACATTAAGCGTTCTTATAATGGTTTTCTATGGGCGGAAAATGCTTAATGCTTAAAGTTTAATTAAACTTTGCGTTCATATTCTGGGCTCATCTGAATTTTTTTGTACATAGCATAGCCTACTTTGTTATGATTTTAGTATCATAATGAATAATAAATGCACGCACAATTATCCATGAACTTGATTTGAACAAATGCCTTTCAACTTGTGTGTGCACAATTCAGAATTCAGGCCTACTATACTGTTAGCCATTAAATAAGCGCATTTAGTTTCATATTTGTAAAAATATTATAGTATTATTTTTTTCCATTTACGTTGATTTATGAAAAGTGAACATACTCGCCTGTCCTGCTTTCTGTCAAGGTTATACTCGCCTGTCCCGCGATCCGTCACGGCTATATGCGTTTGTCCCGCGACCTGCCACCGCTATATGCGCCTTTCCCGCGACCTGTCACGGCTATATGCGCCTGTCCCGCGACCTGCCACCGCTATATGCGCCTTTCCCGCGACCTGTCACGGCTATATGCGCCTGTCCCGCGACCTGTCGCGGCTATACTCGCCTGTCAGTCGACCCGTCACGGCTATACTCGCTTGTCCTGCTTTCTGTCAAGGTTATACTCGCCTGTCCCGCGACCCGTCACGGCTATATGCGTTTGTCCCGCGACCTGCCACCGCTATATGCGCCTTTCCCGCGACCTGTCACGGCTATATGCGCCTGTCCCGCGACCTGTCGCGGCTATACTCGCCTGTCAGTCGACCCGTCACGGGTGACTCATGATGACTCGCCTGTCCTGCTTTCTGTCAAGGTTATACTCGCCTGTCCCCAGTGGTGTAGTGGTAAAAAAAGAGGTGGGTAAACTATAAATTCTGGTGGACCACGACATGGTCACCCGGTAAGGTGGGCCACTGCCTACCGTTGTATGTGTATCCTGATGACATCGCTATAGGCTATCATTTGATGGTACTACCAAGGGTATCACTGGTTGTTCCCTCATCATAGGTCACACAATCACTATTCAATTCATACATTAATCTAAGTTCTTGTTAAAGAGACTCAGAAAGGAATAATATGGTTGAAATCTATCAAGTTTAGTGGGGACCGGGGACAGTTGCAACACTTTTTGCATTTTTCTCAGTTACTCAGACTATTTGGACTAGACCAACCAAATTTGTACATATTAAACTTATGTCTGCCAATTACCCATACCATTTAAAGATGATTATATAAGACATATTGTTCACAGTATTTATTTGAATGGAAGAAGTCAGATGTTGCAACTGACCCCGACCCAGGGACGGTTGCAACATGTTAAAAATACCTTTAATTTCATTAATTAACTTAAGCTTTTTGTCTCAATGAGCATAGAATTTTGAAAATATTAACTGTTTTAGGCCTACTATAATATTATAGTATTATTTATTTCAATAATATTATTGTAGTCTTTTTTATTTATTTAGTCATATTTATCAAATAACAGTTATTGAGTTTTGTTTGTTCATGTGTAGAACATAGGCCTACATAGATTCAGTGTGCAGGAGTTACAGATGCTGTTCAATCTCTCCATATTTCAGTGTCAGACAGGAAGAATTGAACAGTTTGCAATGCAACAAACTTTTATTAAACATGCAATTTATATCTTGTTGCTTGCAACCGTCCCCAACCCTATCAGCCATGACAGAACATCATGTGCCTGCTAGACACACTGACTTTGACACATGCTAACCATGCCACTTAGAAGTCAACAAAACAATAATTCAAACTAAGTAAGTTTAGTTTAATTCATACAAAATTTCAGGACAGTATGACAAAAATATATCTCATGAAAATGTTTACTTTCATACCTCCAAAACAATTTTTGTTCAATAAATGCAGCAGCATATGTTGAATATGTCTACTGTCTTTTTGGAGGGGGGAGGGTCTAACTGTATGAGTATGAGTGTCATCACGCTAGCTTGTTTCTGATTGGAGAAAAATGACATGTTGCAACCATCCCCATCCATGTAGAGGGAAAAGTCTTTAACCTGGTGCAGGCTTGATTCCCTCTGAATCTCTTGCACAGTTGGGTTTTGACATGCTCCCTACATTAAACCAGCTGCCTGTAAATCACTTTTTTGCATCGTTTTATTGATTTCCTGTTGCGACTGCGATCAAGTTTCATTCTCGCGCAGCTTGTTTAGTAACATCACGAGCGTGTGTTTTCTTCTACGTGTGTGCGCCGCCGTTCTCTTTGTTCCGTGTGTGTGTGTGTGTGTGTGTGTGTGTGTGGCGCGCGCTGCGCTCTCTGCTCCGTGTTTGCGCGCTTTTCTGCTCTGTAGTTAACGGCCCAAATGCTCGAATCATGTGCCGATCGGCGATCACGCACTGGAAAAGCAAAGTCCGCTCAAATAACGTGACATTTAGAGGTGGATAAACGCAATGTAGAGGTGGATAAACGCACTTTGGAGGTGGGCAAACGCTATTTCCAAATTTTGCGAGGTGCGTAAACGGCGTTTACGTGCGTTTAGCCTCCACTACATCCCTGCCTGTCCCGCGACCCGTCACGGCTATATGCGGCTGTCCCGTGACCTGTCGCTGCTATACTCGCCTGTCCCGCGACCGGTCACGGGTTTATGAGGCTGTCCCGCGACCTGTCACGGCTATACTCGTCTGTCACTCGACCCGTCACGCCAGGGGCGACGCCAGAGAATTTTTAACATGTGCTGAGGGGGTGCTAGATCATTGACAGGGGGAGCTGTATTTAGGGGGAGCTAGGTATATACTTTATATATATAGGCTACATACATAAATGAGCAAAACTTGCCCACTAAATATTTAGCTTAATATTAAATTATTTTATTGACCACAATTAAAGTTTTAATTTTATTAAATTGAACAAGCCCACCATTCAGCATTCAATCAAATAGTTTTATTAATAATAATGTTATTTCAACATAATATCTCGTTATTCCGACATAATATGTGTGCGTGCAACAAGCAGCTGTGCATTTGTAAATCCGGTGACGCGTGCATTGATTTTTATTAATAAACTAGTGTTTTCTGACAGCGTCGGCTGCAAATATGAAGTTGACGATCGCCATATTCGTGAACGCGCCAATAGAGAGAAATGCACATAATGGATTGATTACATAATCAGAGAGTAGCCTTTTTCTTTTCGTTTTGAATAATTTCGTTTAAAGACATTTCAAGCTTTGTGTATTTGATGTATTTCTCGTGTCTGTGTGAGGCATACACTGAGTTTCGTTAAGTTAGGATGAGATGCGCTCGAGTTCACGTGCAATGCAAGTGACCGCGCGGGCGCCTCCATGATTATATTGTCTGATATTTGCTGCTTATTTATCCAGGTAATTGGTTGATGAAAAATGTATTAAAATTAAGATACAATTTATACAAAACGAAATTCACTTTAAAGAAAGGCTTTCTACAAAACAAAAGTTAATGAAGTGGTCAAAATCATGTCTGACCCGCTCCATGTCTCTCCATTTGCGCATCCTCTTACTCGTGCTGCTGTACTATAGCCGTGACGGGTCGACTGACAGGCGAGTATAGCCGCGACAGGTCGCGGGACAGGCGCATATAGCCGTGACAGGTCGAGTGACAGGCGCGTATAGCGGTGGCAGGTCGAGTGACAGGCACATATAGCCGTGGCAGTTCGAGTGACAGGCACGTATAGCGGTGGCAGGTCGAGTGACAGGCACGTAAAGCGGTGGCAGGTCGAGTGACAGGCGCGTATTGCGGTGGCAGGTCGAGTGACAGGCGCCAGTGGCAGCTGCCCCTGCCACGGAAAGATTTTACCCTTACTGCGCTGTCTGTTAGGGGCTTACTAGTAACGTTACGCTAGATACTATAACTTTGATGTTAGCATTGTCATAGCAAACACGTTTGATTTCTGTAGTTGTTTGGCCGTTCCTCTGTCGGTTTTATTTGTGTAACTTACACTTTTATTTTATGTCACTAAGTCAACGCGTCTGATAGTAGGCAATATCAGACGCGCAAAATGTTGCACATATCATGATCGAGCTAGAAAAAACGTTCTGATGTTTTCTTAGACAAGCAAAGGTAAACCATCATTCTACCAGATGAACTTATAGACCTTGCTAATATAACTTTAGACAAATATTAGCCTCCGATATATATATTTTTTTTATGCTCATGCCCATTCTCCCAAAAACAAACAAACAAACACGAAAGCAGTAGTTCGCCTCGTTCATATCGTTCGTTCCCGGTAAAAAATACTAGTATGCATGACAACACAATAAATAAAAAAATCGCCATCAGTTGGAAAGAAAGTATTGCTTTACTTGCCTCGGTAGACATAACTGGTTTTGAAATAGCCGGTTCCTCTGCTCAGCTAGGTTGACAGCTGATCAGCTGGGTTGCTCGTGGCAAGGGGGGAGGGACAACAGTTCGTTTTTACGACAGAGTGTTTGAAAGCATTATACTACCAGACACTAGGGGGAGCTCGTAGAGAAAAAACACTCAGACTTGCATAGTGTCCCTTTAAGCGTGCTCTGTCTAATGATTGTTAGAACGGTGCAATGCAGTCCTGTTTGTGAAAATCTGCTGTCGTAGATTTTTCCCTAAACCTAACTAAGTCCTATCTCATCTGACCTAAGTCTACCGAGGACGTCTCCAATCGACGTTCTCCCTGGGCCATCTCCAATCGACGCTTAATAAATAGTCTACCGGGGCCGTCTCCAATTGAAGATCCCTAACGTCTCCAATCGACGTTTAATATATAGTCTACCTAACTAACTTGCTTCCCTAACTAGCTTTCTTCCTGCGCAGGAATAATCGACAAACAGACCTTAGCAAATGTCCTTTAAATGCATTAATCATGGCCGGAGGATCTCTCGAGCAGTTCTCAGACTCAGAGAATCTCCCCCAAGAAGAAGCAAGGCCGGAGGATCTCAGACAAATTCCATTGAGAATCCCACCAGCTAACATGAATACAACAGTTTTTATAGAATAGGGAGGTATGGCAAAATGATATGAATTTGATTGGTTCTTCATATGCAAACCCTTCTGTTACTAGGTAAGGAAAACTTTGTTTTAATGATTACTTCATTGTTAATCACGAGGTTCAAATTTAGTCATCTGTCTAGTTTCAATTCCCAAATGTGTCATTTATACACTCACACAACCAAAGTAAAAGGGATATGGCAACACAACATACGACATTCAAAAACACAGGACATAACGTTATAGTACATTGTGTTTCAAAGTGTTATCATGTTAGGCCTGAAAAAGGAAGTAAGGTTAGATGTTAGAGACATGGTTAGTTTGATATACAGTTTTCTATTTTATCTATTAAAAATCCACCACACTGCCTATATCCCCACAGGAGGGAATGTATATGACTAAAGTAAATGGGAATTTTGCAATGTTCAATGTCCACAGACAATGTTCTCAGAATGACTCCACACAAAGAGTCATTGCATCACTAATTTCCTCCTTTAACAGTCTCTCTCTCTCTCTCTCTCTCTCTCTCTCTCTCTCTCTCTCTCTCTCTCTCTCTCTCTCTCTCTCTCTCTCTCTCTCTCTCTCACGCACACACACACACAAACACATACATTCACAAACACATTAACTTGTGACTTGAAGCCATGCAGTGCCTGTCTTTTGAAACAGAGTCTCCAGTCAGCAGAGTTATGGATAGCTGGAGCCCACAAGAGCTTGTTCAGAAATCTCTGGAAGCCAGAAATCTGGCGTACTGTCCCTACAGCAAGTTCAGGGTTGGAGCAGCTGTCTTAACAAGCAATGGAAGCGTGTTCACAGGTGGGACACTCTTATACACTTCTAAAAGATAAGTGTTGTTACAGTAGGTATACTGAAAGCTACAAATACATGTATACCATTTAAAAGCTTTACAAATACATAAATAACATTAAAAGTTTGTTAATGTATTAAAATATTACAGTTAGTTAATTTGCTCCAATGGATAATGGTTAATGGATGCTCCAAAAGGAAACCAGACAGGCAATATGAGACATATGTATGTATATAAATCAAGATTACATCTCTGTTTTTTCATGGTTCATCAGTATATGGTGTTGTTCTGTTAACAGGTTGTAATGTAGAGAATGCATGTTACCCTGCTGGATTGTGTGCTGAGAGGACTGCTATCTCTAAAGCTGTGTCTGAGGGACATACCACCTTCAAAGCCATCGCAATTGCCAGGTATTTTGAGATATATGTATTGGCTGAAGTATAAGTACATACTGTTGAGTAATATTCCTGGTGTACATTGTGTTTTGTGCAGTGACCTTGAAGACCGGTTTATTTCTCCATGTGGAGGATGCAGACAGGTCATGAGAGAGGTTAGTTCTTCTAAAAATGAAAGATTACACTTTATTTTGTGGTGTCTGTTACAGACAGTGTAATTATGCATTAAAGTACTGCGTAATAATAAACTACATGTACTTATTGGGGTTTGGTTTAGGGTTAGTTGCATGTAATGATGCATAATTTATAGTTATTACTACAGTAACTACGCTAAAAAAAGTAGCATAAATTTTATGTTCAATCAACTTGTGTGTTTAAGTAATTTCAACTTTAATTACATTAAACTGACTTAAATGTCTTGTTTAACTTTTAAAAAGTTGAAAAAAATTGATTTAGCTTATTTTGATGAGTTAATGCAATGTAAAAACATTGTTGTCAACTTGTTGTTCATATTATTATTATTATTATTATTATTTTACAGTGTACATGTAACGTGTAACAGGGAAACAATAAAATAAAGTGTTAGAAAATAAAATCATTGATAATTGTCATTGTAATTATTATTACTAGAATTGACAAAGACATAAAAACTTGTAGTTACTCTGTGACATGCAAAAGCAAGTCATCAGTCAGAACATGACCGAAACATGAGTCAACAATGACAAACTGCACATTTAGAAATAAAAGAAATTGTGAAATTTTGGTGTGGCTAAGAACAAAAAACACTCCCTAATTCCATTAGAATATTGCAATAGAGTAATGCACAAATTATTTTTCACCTTTCATTAACACTGTCAGTTAACAGACTGGATTTGTTTTTTGCAGTTTGGCTCACAGTGGGACGTTTATCTTGCAAAATCTGATGGATCTTACAAACTGATGACAGTGGAGGAGCTCCTGCCGTGTTCATTTGGCCCTGAAGACCTGAGAGCAAAACCATTAGACTGAGGACTTTAAGAAACAAAGCTGAAATTATGATGCCATGTTACAAAGCAAATGTGTAGGATAGATATATTTGTAATGTATTGAATGGATGTATGGTTCTATTATTTCGCAATGAAAACATAAAGTAAATGTTTAAACTAATAATAAATAGTTGTGTGGTAAATAATTGACTCGCTGCGTCAAGATTATTTATACTTTTATTTTAAATACATGCCACCTGGACTTTTATTGTGAAATACGTGCCTTATGACTTTTATGTTGAAAATTGGTCGCCGACCAATCAGCATTACATAAACACTGTCCTTGAGAAATAATCTTTTTACAGTCTATGGAAAAATGCAGGGAGAAGTAAAGGGGGCCTAATTGTTTTTTCTGTCAAGGCGAAATTTAGTTGTTTATTTGGCTCAAAATGTCAGTGAAACATGCTCTCGGTCGGGGGTTGGAGCTGGCGAGGTCAGTTCTCCAGCTGGGTCTCTTCAAACCAGCCGGCCGTGTGGCAGCGAAGTTCCGCGGTGAGCGACTGCGTGTGTCCCGGCCGACCCGCACCGTTCAGCCGCAGACCTTCTTGCCTGGCCGGTACCGCTTCTTCCGCCTGTCTCTCAGCGGGCTGGCCGCCCAGCTCCAGTCCGGCGCTTTTAGGAGAGTGATTGGGGTTGGCTCACCCAGGAACAGGGCTGTTTTCCTGGCTTTTGGGGTGGGTTTAACCCTGATTGAACAGCAGTTGGAGGAGGACAGGACAAGCGTTGCTGTGTGTCAGAAGATACAGGTGACCACAGCATCCCAGAAGAACACAACAATGACTACAGTTGTAACGTTATATCAAAAGATGATGATGATCATTGAGCATTCCTGTAGCTCAAACAGTAGAACATGGTTATGGGTTTGGTTCCCAGGGAATGCATGAACTGAAAAAATAAAATAAAATCTTTGAATGCAGATGCTTTGGAGCACAGCCTGAAGTTTGGTCTCTTTTTAAATATGTCACTTGGCAGATTATTGCTGAGGTGAAAAAAGTTTTAAAAAGTGAACCTGAGTACGTTTTACTCTAAAACTGTGTGAAATTTACTGAACGTTTTCAATAGATGAAAAAAAAAATGACCGAACTGTACCAGAGGGTTAATATAGTATTACATTTCATATTCCTTGTTACACATAATTAAATGCAATTGGTAAAATAGTGAAGGAAATGACAAGTTATTAAACTAAACTGGTCATTAGTTGTCATAAACTACTTCGAAAAGTACTAAAAACTACCATAGTAATATCAGGTTTTTACATGCCATTATTGATCAAATTATTATCCTGAAAATTCAGCTTTGCATCACAGAAATAAATGATAATTTAAAGTATAATAAATTGAAAACCAATTATTTTAAATTGTAATAATATATCACAATATTAAATTTTTTTCTGTATTTTTGATCAAATAAATGCAGGCTTGATGAGCAGAAGAAACTTCTTTCAAAAACATTAAAAACAGTAATGTTTCCAAAATTTTGGCCTGTACTGTATGCATTTTTATGCACTAGATTTGGTATTTGTTCAAAGGTTACATGCAATTTGTGGGATGGTTTGTATTTATTTGTGAAATATTATCTAGGCTCATTTATTTATATTTGCAAAACACAATGCAAATGTGTTACTCCACTGCATTGACCTTTGTACTTGCACATTGCTTTCTGTTTGTTTGCGAGTCGAGTTTTCCTTTGCATATCAGAATAAATTTGTTTGCGAGTCGAGTTTTCCTTTGCATATCAGAATAAATTTGCTTGCGAGTCGAGTTTTCCTTTGCAAAGCAGAATAAATTTGCTTGCGAGTCAAGTTTTCCTTTGCATATCAGAATAAATTTGTTTGCGAGTCGAGTTTTCTTTTGCAAAGCAGATCGAGTTTGTTTGCAAAATGCTGGATTTGTTTGTTTAATTATGCCACAATATAAACTCCATACCCTACCCTTGAAGCCATGCAGTGCCTGTCTTTTGAAACAGAGTCTCCAGTCAGCAGAGTTATGGATAGCTGGAGCCCACAAGAGCTTGTTCAGAAATCTCTGGAAGCCAGAAATCTGGCGTACTGTCCCTACAGCAAGTTCAGGGTTGGAGCAGCTGTCTTAACAAGCAATGGAAGCGTGTTCACAGGTGGGACACTCTTATACACTTCTAAAAGATAAGTGTTGTTAGGTATATTGAAAGCTACAAATACATGTATACCATTTAAAAGCTTTACAAATACATAAATAACATTTAAAAAAAATACATATTTAATTTGCACATGCTAAATGGATGCTCCAAAAGGAAACCAGACTAGGATTTATATATAAATCAAGGTTGCATCTCTGTTTTTTCATGGTTCATCAGTATATGGTGATGTTCTGTTAACAGGTTGTAATGTAGAGAATGCATGTTACCCTGCTGGATTGTGTGCTGAGAGAACTGCTATCTCTAAAGCTGTGTCTGAGGGACATACCACCTTCAAAGCCATCGCAATTGCCAGGTATTTTGAGATATATGTATTGGCTGAAGTATAAGTACATACTGTTGAGTTATATTCCTGGTGTACATTGTGTTTTGTGCAGTGACCTTGAAGACCGGGTTATTTCTCCATGTGGAGGATGCAGACAGGTCATGAGAGAGGTTAGTTCTTCTAAAAATGAAAGATTACACTTTATTTTGAGGTGTCTGTTACAGACAGTGTAATTATGCATTAAAGTACTGCGTAATAATAAACTACATGTACTTACTATAGGGTTATGATTGGGGTTTGGTTTAGGGTTAGTTGCGTGTAATGATGCATAATTTATAGTTAGTAACTACGCAAAAAAAAAGTAGCATGAATTTTAAGTTCAATAAACTTGTATGTTTAAGTAATTCCAACTTTAATTACATTAAACTGACTTAAATGTCTTGTTTAACTTTTAATAAGATGAAAAAAAATTGATTTAGCTTATTTTGATGAGTTAATACAATGTAAAAACATTGCTGTCATAACTTATTGATCATAAATATTTTTTTACAGTGTACATGTAACATGTAACAAGGACACTATAAAATAAAGTGTTAGCAAATAAAATCATTGATAATTGTCATTGTAATTATTATTTCTATAATTGACAAAGACATAAAAACTTGTAGTTACTCTGTGACATGCAAAAGCAAGTCATCAGTCAGAACATGACCGAAACATGAGTCAACAATGACAAACTGCACATTTAGAAATAAAAGAAATTGTGAAATTTAGATGTGGCTTAGAACAAAAAAACACAAAATTGCATTAGAATATTGCAAAAGAGTAATATACAAATAATTTTTCACCTTTCATTAACACTGTCAGTTAACAGACTGGATTTGTTTTTTGCAGTTTGGCTCACAGTGGGATGTTTATCGTGCAAAATCTGATGGATCTTACAAACTGATGACACTGGAGGAGCTCCTGCCGTGTTCATTTGGCCCTGAAGACCTGAGAGCAAAACCATTAGACTGAGGACTTTAAGAAACAAAGCTGAAATTATGATGCCATGTTACAAAGCAGATGTGTAGGATAGATAATGAATGGATGTATGGTTCTATTATTTCGCAATGAAAACATACAGTAAATGTGTAAGCTAATAATAAATTCTGAACTGTTGTGTGGTTAATAATTGACTCACCGCGTCAAGATTTTTCGTACTTTTATTTTAAAATACATGCCACCTGGGCTTTTATTGTGAAATACCTGCCTTCTGACTTTTATTTTGAAAATTGGTCGCCGACCAATCAGCGTTACATAAACACTGTCCTTGAGAAATAATGCAGGGAGAAGTAAAGGGGGCCTAATTGGTTTTCTGTCAACGCGAAATTTAGTTGTTTATTTGGCTCAAAATGTCAGTGAAACATGCTCTCGGTCGGGGGTTGGAGCTGGCGAGGTCAGTTCTCCAGCTGGGTCTCTTCAAACCAGCCGGCCGTGTGGCAGCGAAGTTCCGCGGTGAGCGACTGCGTGTGTCCCGGCCGACCCGCACCGTTCAGCCGCAGACCTTCTTGCCTGGCCGGTACCGCTTCTTCCGCCTGTCTCTCAGCGGGCTGGCCGCCCAGCTCCAGTCCGGCGCTTTTAGGAGAGTGATTGGGGTTGGCTCACCCAGGAACAGGGCTGTTTTCCTGGCTTTTGGGGTGGGTTTAACCCTGATTGAACAGCAGTTGGAGGAGGACAGGACAAGCGTTGCTGTGTGTCAGAAGATACAGGTGACCACAGCATCCCAGAAGAACACAACAATGACTACAGTTGTAACGTTATATCAAAAGATGATGATGATCATTGAGCATTCCTGTAGCTCAAACAGTAGAACATGGTTATGGGTTTGGTTCCCAGGGAATGCATGAACTGAAAAAAATGTATTCTTTGAATGCACTGTGTGTGTGTGTGTGTGTGTGTGTGTGTGTGCGCGTGTGTGTGTGTGTGTGTGTGTGTGTGTGTGTGTACTTGTACAACTATCTTTGTGAGGACCAGTTTGAGTTTTAGACCATTGGAGTGAGGACAAAGAGAGTAAAGTGAGGACATTTTGGCCGGTCCTCACTTTCTGAGACCCCTTTAAAGGCCTGTTTGATGGTCAAGACTTGGTTTTAGGGATAAGGTTATAATTAGGTAGGTTTAGGCTCAGGGTTCAGGTTAGGCACTTAGTTGTGATCGGTAAGGTTAGGGTAAGCGGCTAAAGATTGCATTGCGTCAATGAATGTCCTCATAAAGATAGATGTACAAGAATGTGTGTGTGTGTGTGTGTGTCTTGTTATATTTGTTAAATTAATCCTCTGGTACTGTTAATCTTTTTTATTAGTATTTAAATGAAATTATTGTTCTATTATTTTAGATAGATAATGTTTTTATATAATATTTTTAGTTTTTTTATGGGACTTGTATTTATGCAGTAACGCTAGTTATAATTCATTTATTCACTTTTTGAGCATGGACCTGAAAATGAAATTTCCAACTTAAACAGTCATCGTTATTGCTTTGGAGCACAGCCTGAAGTTTGGTCTCTTTTTAAATATGTCACTTGGCAGATTATTGCTGAGGTGAAAAAAGTTTTAAAAAGTGAACTTGAGTACGTTTTACTCTAAAACTGTGTGAAATTTATTGAATGTTTCTGAATAGATGAACAAAAATGACAGAACTGTACCAGAGGTTTAATATAATATTACATTTCATATTCCTTGTTACACATAATTAAATGCATTTGGTAAAATAGTGAAGGAAATGACAACTTATTAAACTAAACAGGTCATTAGTTGTCATAAACTACTTAGAAAAATACTAAAGACTACCATAGTAATTTCAGGTTTTTACATGCCATTATTGATACAATTATTTATTGCGTCAGATTACTAGTTACTTCTGGCAAACACACAGAAACAAAAAAAAACATTATCTTCTAGCTTGCTTCCTAATCTAGCTGTCTAATAAACCTGGCTTTGTAAATTACAAATAATGTTTGCTCTTTGATGAATTGCATTTGTTCCTCTTTTGTAAGTTGCTTTGGATAAATGGATATAATTGTAAATGTACTTCTAAATTTAATTTAACCTAGTCAGTTAAGTAATTAAATAGGTTTAACCACAAGTACATATGCAAACGTTATTATAAATTAGAGGTGGGCATAGATTAATTTTTTTAATCTAGATTAATCTAGATTAATTTTGAAATTAATCTAGATTAATCTAGATTAAAATGGCTCATTTGAATTCTGCCGAAGGCATTCAGAATATGTGTGCTACCCAAATAATGACTATAAAAGTAAGTCTTTGTGAACCGGTTTCTCAAGCCAGGTGGTGCATTAGACCAGGGGCTCATCTCCTGTTTCCACAATGCATCACAAACTGCTTGAGAAAGCTGTTCTACTCATAGACTGTAAAGGTTACTACTGTACTGTTACAGTCCATAGGCAACATTAGGTAGGCCTATGTTATTATCAACTACTATAGGCTATCAATTAGGGATGGGCGATATGGCCTAAAATCTATATTGTGATATACATTGCAGCCTCTTGCGATAACGATATACAGTATATTATAATAAAACCATTTCAGAACAGGTTACACAGACCCTGCTAAACAACTGCTAAATGTATTTTTTTTAAAGGGTATATGTAGTTTTGAGAACATATATTGTGCAAAACTGTAAGTATACAACATAATTTTGCAGATAAATAAAATTTAAGTACAATAGCTGCAGAGACTTAAGTAGGTCTAATGTTTATTATAGCTTTGATCTTATGAAACCCCAAATTTAAAGTGATAATATTGTCTAACTAATGTCTTTTCCGTTAAAAAGAAACACAACAACGATTCTTAAAATCGGGCATAGACAGAGATTATGTGTTAACGTTACACCACTAAGATATATTGGAATGAGAATAATACGCGCGCGCTGGTATACATACAACCGGCGTAGCGTCATAGAACGTCTCTGAAAAGGTTCACGCCCACTTTTAGGGGAAAACAATCCGGCGAGCGCCATACACAGTATCAGATTGAGGACGTGTACTAACCCTTACAAACATGTAATTTGTATTTAAACATTTTTTTTCACACAGTAGGCTACCCCTATTATGTATTTGCATTTAATTAAATTTTTCCACACAGTATTTTGTATTTTTATTTTAATTTAAATACAATTTCCATGTATTTATGCCCATCTCTGCCTGCCATCATCATCAATATCTTGCTGTTATGGAAATATCATGAATTACGGATGATGCTATCGAAAGTTAAATCAGGCTAGTTGTATGGCTGGACAGAAAAATGCACTCAGTAGCTACTCTAAATATAAAGACATAATATTATACATTTAAAGATGTTTACTTCTTAAAACCGAAGTAAAATCATTCACTGGCTACCTGGTGACTCGATGAGGTACGAGTAAATGTCCGGGTAATACACTTCTGGCCAATGGGTGGGGTTGTTAGACCAATTTGACGCTGGTAGAATGAAAGGGACATGTTTTTAAGTTGCCCAAATTAAGTTTATAAATGTATCGTTCACGCTCTATGGAAAGCAGGGTGGACATATAATTACTCGACATATTTCATCTAAGTGATTTCTGAAGTTATACACGTCTGCCGGCTGTGTACGGACGTTGTTTTGTGCCGCTATTTTGTATTGAAGTCTATGGGAAGTCTGGCTTGTTTTCCCCTAAAAAGGGGCGGTTACGAAATTGACAGTTAAGTTCCCGGATGTGCCGGTTGTATGTATTCAGTGATATCATGTTTCGTTTTGAATTTGAGGTGGTAGAACGGATTAGTCGTGTGTTAACTTACCGAACCGTTACCCCACACACTCTGTCTATAGTTTGCTGCTGTTTGTCGGACGGCTTAAATCCGAACCAAGTCCAAATAATGGATGTTGCTGCTTTCACTTTCAGCCGTGTTTACTTAAGATGACGACGAATATGCGTTGCAGCCGGGTTTACCTCGCGGCCGCGGGTAGATTGCGTCATCATCTCCCAACGCAACTTGGGGAATAGATTAACGGCGATATTTTTTTTATCGCGCGATAAGAGTCTCGCGTTAACGCAGCGCGTTAACGCCGATAACGGCCCACCACTATTATAAATATATGCAAATGACATCTTATCAATTACATCTGTAATCCATTATAATTTGCCTGCAAGTGCATGCATTTCTTAGGAATACAATTTATCCATTCTATTTTTATTTATCTTTAATCTGGAAAAATGATCCTGCTACAAAAACATTGCAAGTGTGTTTCAACTGCAACTACATTTTTATTTACATGTTCATTTGAATTTTTTTCTCGCAATGTAGGCCGTGTTCACTAAGAAGAACTTCCAGAGCCCGCTGAAGCCCTTTACCTCAGGGTACAAGTTGGAGGACTATGTCACTGGGAAACAGATCGGGAAAGGTTGCAATGCAGCCGTGTATGAGGCAGCGGCTCCGTTCGCGACCCCTGCGGAGAGAGAGAAGTGTTCACTGGTGGACCTGAACCAGAAGGAAACTGGCAATGAGAAATCAGGGCCGTTCCCTGCTACACCCAGCTTTCCTTTAGCTATGAAAATGATGTGGAACATTGGGGTGAGAAGTTACAGCATTTTAACCTATTTTGGAAAGGGGAAATTCTTTTGCATTTTGTATTGAATACATATACAGGTAGAGTGTTCCAGAATACATCAACAGGTTTTTCTAATGGCAGACTGAACATTTAATACTGTCCTGTAGGCTAGTTCATCAAGTGACGCCATCCTTCGCTCTATGTCGATGGAGTTGGTTCCTGCATGTCCACGTGCTTTATCCAAAGAGCAAGAAGAGATTGCTTTGGATGGGTGAGTTTGTATGTGAACTTTAGCAGTACAACATGGCCTTAAAGTACACTGAATCATTGCCAGTGGCTTTGCTATTTTTACAGGTACTTTGGAACAATGCCTAAACGGCTGACTGCTCATCCCAACGTGATCACAGTGTACCGGGCCTTCACCGGGGAGGTCCCACTGCTGCCTGGAGCTCAGGAGGAGTACCCTGATGTCCTGCCTGCCCGACTCAATCCACTGGGTTTGGGCAGAAATCGAACACTGTTCCTGGTCATGAAGAAGTGAGGAAGCACTCTGCTGATAAAATAAAAATAAAAAGTAATAATAATTAATTAGAATAGCAATAAATATAATTTCATTTATTTATTATGAAAATATATTTACTATGAAATTGTGGTAAATAAATAGAATACAAATAATAAAACAATTATCATTAATAATAATTAATAAAAAAATAAAAAAATATTATTATAAAATTTATAATAAATAAAACAATAAATAACCAATAAGAATAGTAGTAATAATTATATGTAAATATTATACAATTATTATGAAAATAATAAAATAAGTAATAAAACATTATAACTGATAATAATAATAATAATAATAATAATGAATACAATTATTAATAGTTATATTTATTTTCATAAAAATATTTATAAAAATTATAAATGAAATAATAATGAAAGATAGCAGTAATAATTATTATATTTATTATAAAAACAACACATCTAAATAAATACATACAAATAAATTCATCATAATTATTATATTTATTTATTATAGAATTTATTATAAAATAATAAATACATGAAATAATAATTATTATTTTATTATATTTTATATTATTATTATTTATAATATTTATGTATTGTCAAATGTTATTTATTTATATTATATTTATATATGATATTTATTTAAAAAAAAAATATAGATAGATAGATAGATAGATAGATAGATAGATAAAAGATCCAGTGAGATACAAGTTTTTGCAGGTCTGATGAATGGTGGTTGTTGTCATTTTTTTATCTGATAAATCTCTTGATGCGCCTGTGCTGTAGTTACCCATACACCCTGCGGCAGTACCTGAAGGTGTGTGAGCCAGACCAGATGCAGGCCTCTCTCATGTTGCTGCAGCTGCTGGAAGGGGTGGACCACCTGTGCAGACAGGGCATCGCTCACAGAGACCTCAAATCAGACAATGTGCTCCTGGAATATGACAGCAGTAAGAGTCTCCAGTGTAGACTTGCAGTATTGTGCCAGCGTTAGGTAAATGCTTCAATCATGCTGTTACGTGTTTTTATTTATTGTAAAGCCGGGTGTCCCAGACTGGTGATCACTGACTTTGGGTGCTGTCTGGCTGAGGATTTTGGCCTCAAACTGCCCTTCAACAGCTGGTGGATCAACAGAGGGGGAAACTCCTGTCTGATGGCACCTGAGGTGAGAATCATCAGGAATTACTCTTGAAACATGACGTGTCAGCTAAGATGTTAGACCAGGGCTGCATTTATTTGATCAAAAATGCATGATGTGTAATTATGCTATCTTTACTTGATCTTCTAGGTGGCCACAGCAGTCCCAGGTCCAGGGGTGACGATTGATTACAGTAAAGCAGATGTGTGGGCCGTAGGGGCGATTGCCTATGAGCTCTTCGGTCAGCCAAACCCCTTCTATGGCTCACAGGGGCTGGACAGCCGCAGTTATCAGGAAAGACAACTCCCTCCACTTCCTGCTGATGTTCCTGCTGATGTTCAGCTAGTAGTGAAGCTCCTGCTACACAGAAACACTCGCAAGGTATAACCCTCACCACTAAACAGTACCACATATACTGGCCAAAGAAAAAAGATGCTTTTGAATCAATTTTTTTTGAAAGTTTTACAAAACATGGTAAATCTAAAAAAGAAATAAATAAATTATATATATATATATATATATATATATATATATATATATATATATATATATATATATATATATAAATAAAAAGAACTATATATATATATATATATATATATACAGATGATTTCAGAGGGGTTCACGTACATTGGAGAAAAACTTAATGGTCCTAAATGTTAATTTTAAGCAAATATAATTTTGACCAGTGTATAATTAATTTAAGCAAGTATTATTTTGAAATATGACCTGTGTTTTTGACAGTTTTTAACCTTTTTAAAATACACATTTTTTTAAATTTATATTAAATATTTTATTATTATAACTATAAATAGTAATTTTTTATTGTTATAATATTATGTAGTTTTTGGTTTCAAAAAGCAAAAATAAAGCATAATTAAAATAATTTCTGCGTATCAGTTATTTGACCGTATCAATATTGGTCATAAAATGGTACCCATAGAAACTCATCATCACTTCAGATTTGACTAAGCACTCTGAACTATAAACCTGGGGTGCGTTCTCCGATAACGTTGTCTCTTAGCGCGCTACGAAGACTCTTAAGGTATAACTTAACTGAAGGTATACCATTTATAGGTGTGTTCCCCGAACCATACCTTAGGAAGCTGCTTAAGATATACCTTCTTACGTGCGACGTTACCCGGCGCTGTCCGTGGCGATGGTGCTGAATTGGTTGAAATCGATGGCTCGAGAATCAATTATTCTCTCGTGCAGGGGCTGTTTCACTGCGTTAAGCTAGAAAGTGGTGTTCTTTATAAAATAATCACTTCAGAAATAGTTTAAATTGCATTTATTAGGACTTAATGGGATATTTAAAAAAATAATCCAAACTATACTAGCCTATACTTGCCTACATATTTTAAAATTATAGGCTATCATATATTGCTGCCATAATAACCATTTAAATTTTTTATGTGCTTTCTTCTCTTTCCCATTTTTGTTCGCTGAGGTGGAGCTGCGATGAAATATTGTTCTTGTAAATACTTTCCAGCATTTCAGTAAATAAAAGTGTACGTCACGTACGGTGCTCGGCAGTGATCAAAAAGGATTTAAACAGTGGATTTTGAATCTCTTTTTGTAAACTTGGAAATGAGGATTCAGACGGCAATTAAATTACCACACGACCTGTTTGTCAAAAAACAGTAGGTACTAATTTGGACAGGGATTTTTACACAGGTTGGGTGAGAAAAAACACTGATATTATGGATTCGGACGGCACTAAAATAACCGATTTACCCCTGTAAATGTTTAAAATACCGGACGAGCCCATGAGAATCAATATTAGCGTCCGAATAGGACTTAACTGACAGTAGCCTATGCTTTCACTGGCCTTTAAAAGCGCTCTTTAATTAAAATAAATTTATAAAATTGTATTATATAATAATATAATTAAAATTCTAACAACAATCATTGTAATGACAATTTTATTCTTTGCATGAAAACACTTGAATTAGCCTAACTGAACACTGTCTGGGTGTATTAAAACTTCTGAATTATGTTCGTATAGACCTGCAACAGAGATAAGGTAAAGCTAAGAGTGGTCCAGACCAACCTTACGAACGTATGACTTACAGAAGGTATACTTAACTAAGAAGGTTTCGGAAACCACGTATTAACGAAAAGGTACTTCTTAAGGTACAACTTAAGAACGACGTAGCGTTAAGGTAGTTTCGGAGAACGCAGCCCTGTTCATTACCTGATTTCTGTAGCACATTTAAGTAATATTTTCTTCACTTGTTTCCAGCGCCCCAGTGCACGTGTGGCCGCTAACGTTCTTCACATCAGCCTGTGGGGCAAGCGTGTCTTGGCCAGTTTGGATCGGGCCAGAATGGATAAGATGATGGACTGGCTGCTGTGTCAGTCTGCTGTGGTTCTCCTGAAGAGTCGTGGACCCAGCGGAAACTCTGTGGAAACTGAACTCCAGAGATCCTTCCTCGCCAACATAGACCTGGAGGACGTCCGCACCGCTGTCAGCTTCCTCATGAATGGACAAGAGCAGTGGCAATCTCCCCTCATGCACTTCCCTGAACTATAGTGTGTGTGTGTTTACTGTAGAAACAAGCACAGCTGATTACAAAGTGAGTGATCATTTTTCCAAGCTGGTCCTTTCATTTCTTTCTGTAGACTGTGAAAGCACTTTAACTTTTATGTCTATCACTGACATATTTTGAAATTATGACAATTTATGCATTTGCACTTTTCACTATATATAAGAATACTTGATGCAGTTTAGAACACTTAAGAATAAACATATCAGCATAATAACCACACTGACACTGATTATTATACACAGTGTATCACACCATTCAGGACAGTGCTTAAGAGAAATCAGGCAAATAAATGCAGAATATATTTAAAAAGTTGATGCGTTTCTGACAGGATATTCAATGTGAATTTGATATTATCCTTGATGACTGATTGTGTCACGAAACATTGGTGTTGTTTACCAGAATGGAGTTGATTGGAGAGCTTGAAAAAATGTTTGGGATTTGTGATGTGATTAGAAAAGAAAAGGCAAGTGTTTTATGCTTTGATAAGTTCACTATGACAGTCTTTTAAATAACATGTTCAGATAAATTGTACAATAAGACCAGGCATTGTGCATTAAAAGTAAGTAGAGTGACTTGCTGACTTTATAATGTATATCCTGGAAAGAAGCCAAAAAGAAGAGTTTGAAAAGTATTGAAATATGTACTCTTGTCTTTTGCAATGTGGTAATAAAACAGTTTGGTGATTGATTGGTTATATTTGATGAGTTTTTAAAAGCATGTGTACATACACTGCAGTATATTATCATTGTAATATTTGCATTACTTTTGGATAAAATGGCAAATGCATTTCCCAAGAAGCATGGGCATATTGCTCCAGTCCTCCTGGGAATTAAGTATGCATAGGCTACTACATACTGCGTTCCAACTTCCTAGTAGTATGGCATTGCGACAACACACACAGTGTCCCAGCCCCTGTATCACGCCAGAGGGTAAAGTTCATTCTGAATCCCCTGATCTAATACTGGCAGATACAACTCTGCATTTACATATTTGCAAAACCTTAACCTTCAAACGGACTAAACTCAGTTGTTTGCACAGCTGAGTTGTTGCATTGCATTTTTCGACAATTTCTGCACGATTTCGTTTCAGGCGACGCTAAACATGTTTTCTTCAATCAAAATTGCAACTAAAACTCGAGTAGTCTTTGGTGGCTCTCAAGTTTTTAAAACGTGTGCTTCTCAGAGAGTCATTAAATGGGGAAACGTTGACGGGAATCAGAGCAGTGTTTCTTGCACACGGCGAATGTCCGGGAAAGGTTTCAATGTCCCACCGAGCGCGGAGTTTGTGGCGAGAGTCAGCGGGATCGCGACTATGTGCAAACTACCGTTTCAGGAAACAGCGGACGGGCTGGACGCGGCCTTTGTCGGGGTTCCTATCGACACCGGAACATCCAACCGTCCCGGTGCAAGGTAATACTGTACATTAATCCATATTCATGAGTGTCGCTAAAATCCATGTGACAGTTTTTGGGTTGTATAATTGTATATTATCATAAGGCAAGCACCCACACAAACACGTCATTTAAAAACACACATTTGTATGGTGGTTGTGTGTGCAATGCATGTGTATATTATATGTACACACATATAAGTTACACAGTATACACAGACATGCACACACACACACACACGTAATATAAATATAATAATATATTTCCAATCAAGCTGTAAAATAATGCAGAACGTGTGAAAATATCATTTAAAAGTATGTATGATGCTTAAAATGATGCTATGAAATTAGTGAGTTATTTTTCCAAAAATGTTTAAAACCTTTCCACCACAGAATGCCATAAAACATAATACATTATTTGTGAAATGTTCATTATTTATTTTCCATTTATATAAACTAGGGCTGTCAAGCGATTAATCGCATCCAAAATAAAAGTTTGTGTTTACATAATTTATGTCTGAGTATGGAGTATAATTATTTTCTATATATAAATACACACACATGCATATATACATTTAAGAAAATGTGTTATTTATATATAAAATATTTTTATATAATATAAATTATATATAATATAAATATACACAGTATATACATGCAAATATTTCTTAAATATATACATGCATGTGTGCGTATTTATATATAGAAAATAATTATACACCGTACACACACATGTATTATGTAAAAACAAACTTTTATTTTGGATGCGATTAATCGCGATTAATCGTTTAACAGCCCTAAACCTAATATCCAGTGAACAAAAATGAATCTCTTTTACTCTACAGATTTGGTCCGAGGCACATCAGGGCAGAATCTTCTATGTTAAGGCCATTCAACGGCTGGACAAGAGCGGCCCCGTACGAATCACTAAGAGTGGCAGACATCGGTGACATTAACGTCAATCTTTATGACCTGAAGGACACATGCAAAAGAATACGTGAGGGATACCGTAAAATTGTGGCCACAGGGTGCACCCCACTTACACTGGGTGAGAGAACAGTTTCAATATGCAGGAATACTCAGATCAGTGTTGAATCTACTCTAAATATGTATGTTACTTGTCCTTTTCAACTTGTCTTGGATTCCCAGGAGGTGATCACACAATTGCATACCCGATTCTTCAGGCAGTTGCTGAGAGGTTGGTGCACACTCAGCAGGCCTCCCTCAGAGTTTACATTACTAACTTACATTTAGTCTGAAATATTGCTGTTTCTGCTGTTCAGGCATGGTCCAGTGGGCCTAATACATGTGGATGCCCATGCGGACACTAGTGACATGATTCTGGGTGAGAAGATTGGCCACGGGACCCCTTTCAGACGCTGTGTGGATGAGGGTCTCCTGGACTGCAAGAGGGTCGTCCAGATCGGGCTTAGAGGGCCGAGTTATTCTCCAGATAATTATGAGTGGAGCCGAGCACAGGTATCAGGCTTTTATATACACACACACACACACACACTATATATATATATATATATATATAAAATATATATAATATAGTATATATATATATATATGGGCATATTGTAATAGTATTATTTTATATTATAATAATATTCTCATATTATATATAATTATATAAATCAATTATAAATAATTGATTTATTATTATTAGTTATTATTATTGTATTAATTCATTATCATATATATATAATATTATTTTATATATTATATATAATATTACTCGTATTTTATATAGTATTAAATTAACTGATTTATTATTATATATATATATATATATATATATATATATATATGTGTTATATTAATTATTATTATTTATTATTTAATGTATTAATTAACTATTATATTAAAATATATTTTTTAATTAAGCATATTATTTTTTAACCCCCTTGATCTAGAAAGATACATATACGTAAATATACATATTTATATATAAATTTAAATGTATTTTAATTAACTTTTTGGCTCTTTCCAGGGTTTCCGTGTAGTCGAGGCTGTGGAGTGCTGGCACAAATCTCTTGTCCCTCTCATGGAGGAGGTTCGCTCACAGATGGGAACCGGACCTGTCTATCTCAGCTTTGACATAGACAGTCTGGACCCTGCATACGCTCCCGGAACAGGAACGCCCGAGATTGCGGGTCTCACACCCATTCAGGTATGTCCATCAGAGATGCTCAATCCTGCTCCTGGAGTTCTGCAACTAATCAAACTCCCCAAACCAGCTAAAGAAGGTCTTTGGGTTCGCTTGATGACAATCACACTTTCACAAGTATGCATATAAATATATGACTAAAGAATGTACACTAGAAATATATAATCTGTGACAAATAAGTATCTAGGATGGATCTGCACACTTTTACATTTATGCATGGATGCATATTTCGAATATCCACCGGTCCAGTAAATCCAACAGTGCATACCGGCATCTTTGAAGCACAATTTTTTAACATACTGGGACATACTAACCCTAATCTGACACACTATTCAGTCAGTACTGGTAATGTGTGATTGGGATGTAGCCAAGATCCCACACTCAGGTTTGAGCAGCTCTTAGACTTTGCACATATTAACAGTAGGTTTGCTTGAAGAATAATGTCTTTTGAAATTTTGCTTTCAGGGTCTGGAAATCATCCGAGGTTGTCGAGGTCTTAATCTTGTCGGTTGTGATTTGGTTGAGGTTTCTCCACCTTATGACACCACAGGTACTGTATTACATTGGGTAAATACGTCATTTAAGATGAAATTCATTTCATTAATGCAGAACGTTTTCATTTCTCATTCTGTTTGATCTGTTTTTCATAGGAAACACTGCTTTGACTGGTGCTAACCTCCTTTTTGAGATGCTGTGTGTCCTTCCGAAAGTCAAATACTATTGATTGCTTTTATTTTTCTAAGATGTTCGTGAAATGTCCCAGGTAATTGCACATTGTCATAAAATGCATGATTTATGTACAAAATGGTCATTCAAATTATTTTCAGCAACAAATACTTTTATTTGAAGTAGCAAAACAATATCGTACTATCACAATTTATGATAACAGTAACCCTTGATGTTTATGAATTGTGGGGTGAAATTAAATTATTTCTTTTCACAAAAATTATGGAAATACAACATTTCATGTTTATTTGATATAGTTGTAAACCCATTTTTAATAGATTAATAAATAAAACGGATTATATAATAACATGATACAGTGTCAATATTTTACACCACAGACATGAAATACATTTAGTCATACAGAGTTAATACAGTAAGCCATGAAAATTTGGCATGATTTAATGCTGACTATCTTAAATTTAAGATATTTACCAGTGCATCGCAAAACATAATAAAATGCTAATATAGTACAATGGCACCAATACCGCATTATTAATTATAAAGTATAATGAATGTTCATTGAACACCATATGACATAAAGTAATATTACTCCTCACTCAGATTGCGTCAGTAATGGAAGACTTCATACAGGAGTGGATTTAACGCACCCACAACTTTCTGTGCATATGTGATAGATAATCAAACAAATACATTACCACTAAAACGGCCTTCCACAGCTAACATGAAATGCATAGTACAAGATACTTCCGATCAAGTGGATTATTATTTCTTCTCTACGTACTTTTGAGAATATTTTTTGCATGCCACAGCACATCTTTAATGAAAGAACGCAACTGGAAATCTGGCACTATTAGTCATTTTAATGTTTACCTGCTCATTTGTTAGCTGCAGTATATAGCTGAATGTGACTGGTAAAGGTCAATAAAGAGCTTTACTTACACTATCCATCTGGTAACTTCTCAAAACTTATATTTTTAGAGACACAAACCCATATGACATCTTTACATAGACATTAAATATAATCATGTAACTATTTACACCTTGTGACTGAAACACAGCTCATATTTTACAGGTATTGCTGTAAAGTCGTGCCAGTTTGTGTTAAAGATTCTAGCACAAGTATCGGCATTTGACAAAGAGCTGCAGTACTTACAGTACAGTACTTCATTTGTTGAATGTTTATGTGAACAAAATAAAAGACTAAAATCTGTAAAAGCTATATTGTTTGTAATGTTCAAATTATTTCAAATGTTTAAAATGGCACTTTTGGCCAATTTGAATTCTAACAAATAGAAATTAAATGTCTCAAAGTCGCCCAAGTATTTTATTTTAATTTTATTTTGCCCTAAAATAAATTTTTGGTAAGGAATTGCAAGTAAAAAATTGTAACACTTGAAGGTTAACATTAGTTAATGCAATTAGTTACTTAGTTGATGGATTAGGCATCAAGATAATAATAATAATGAATCACTATTTTCACATGATAAAAATGTTCATATATGTGATGTAAAAATGTACATTATCCATGATTAATAAATGCTGTTAAAGTATTTGTTTGTTATTTCGTTTATTGCATTAACTAAAGTTAATGTATAGAAAAATCTTACAGTAAAATGTAAGCAAAAAGTTACTTTCTTGATTAAAGGGGTTAAATTAAAAGGGAAAGTGTCTCTTAAAATTGTAAAACATAAAAATTCACAGCATTGTCATGAGTAAACATAGTTATGACTAAAAAGTCTACAGTGTTCATGTTTGTTATGCTACTTTTTGTTAGCTATTTTAAACTAGCAGCATGTTGCAATGTTGTTCGTGGAAATGAAATGTCAAAAATTGAAAGCTAGGATAGCTGTATCAATATTTTGGCTCTCAACCAACAACCTTTGAAATAAATACAGAAGACCCAAACTGACCGTAAAGCCCTCCATTAGAGCAGCTAAAGAAGTCAGAAACAGCATCCGTGTCGATTCAAGTACTTCCGTTCCTCCACACTGCTAAACTAATGTAACTTCTGCAAACTCTTACGTATAATCGTCTCGCGATCATCTGCGCTCTGAGCAGCATCAAGTCTGGTTTCGCTGAGGCCTTTGGTGCAGCTGGGTTATTAACTCTAGCAAAAGCATGCTAGCTTCCATGAGGCTTTATTTATTGACAGTGATCTTATCCAGACCGGGCCAGGCTGGGACGTAGTACCGGGGCAGAGTCCCTTCCATCAGTCGCTCCATCCAGAGCCCGAGTCGATCCAGTTTGTGGTGGATCTGAAGAGTTGTGGATCTGGAGCGCGTGATGCCCTTCCTGGATCGGGATCCTCCTCCTTCCTCTTCCGGCTTGCTATCCAAGTCTTCACCTGTGTAGACTGGCTTGAAAAGACACAGGTATTTCTTATGGCCATTGAGGGCTAGAACGTACCCCGTGTAATCTGCTTTGCGGCCGGACACCTCGTCCTCGTCCGTGTCGATCTGCACGGCGTCCTGGGCGTACTCCAGCACAGCAGTCATCCATTCACCGTGTTTATCCACATTCAGGAAGGAGAAGTGTAGCGTCAAACTCCTGCGAGGAAAAGGAAACATTGAGAGCGTTTAAATGTACGTTCTTAAACCTCATCATGCTTTAATAAGCCGACAACACGTGTGGTCATGTAAATGCATTATAAACCAACGTGGAATAATTGGTTAAACGTGGAATAAACCAATCGACACAGCTAGATTTTTGCTCATTCCCCCGATTTCGCCTTAAATATACTTAATATCTCTCTCTCTCTCTCTCGGGGGCGGGGGCGTAGAATGAGAAGAAATTTGTCCTGAACACAGCGTTTTAAGGACAAAAACCTGACAAATGTCTTGAAATACATAATCTGAACAATGTTTTGAGGTGTGGTAACCATAGTATAAGCAGTTATTTTTTTAGACAATGTAACTGCAAAGTATTGAGGGCTCACCCTGTGAATGAATAAACCTCCTTTGCAAACTTGCTGAGCAGGATGTTCTTCGTGGCATCCGTAAGTACCAGAACTACATTGATGTGACCCGGCCTCAACTTCACCAGGTTACTGGTGTATGTGATGTCGGTTAACTCTGTCACCTCCACGAAGTTCTTCTTTGGTGGACGACTGCTGGAAAAAAAAGTAAAGTGAAAAATAAAATGAGAAGTGATATGATAAAATAAAGTAGGAAAGCATCTATATAAAAATTCTGGCCTATAAGTAGATAATTATGTTTGTGTTATGGTTGTTATTAAAATTCTATACTTATTTTAGTATGCAATTTAAAAAAATGTTTTTTTATTTATTCAGGCAAAATATAATCAATTGTTTTAAATGCTATATTGCTGTATTGCCTGATATAAAAATTTTATATTTCTTTTGCTATAGAATTGTTTTTAGTCATTTAGATAAGTGACAAAAATCTATTGTTTTAAGTGATTTTTAAGCATCATAACATTACAGAGTACAGTGAGAAATGGATATTAATTTTCAAATCTGCTAAAGATTACAATGTACGGTTATAATCATATACATATGAATAAATTATATAAATAATCAAAATGTAAAAATAAGGGAAATTAGCTTGTATAATTAAATATCCAAAATTGAACAATATCGATAATAAAATCTTTAATGTCATCCAATAAACAATATGATACTTAGAAATGTTGCATTATTAAAATAGATTAAGTTCTGTGGAATGATTTATTCAAACATGATATACGAGAGAACCTGGATGTGTTGGAGGAGTTTGGTGAACCGTTCTCTGTCTTAGCAGTCTCATTTGATTTTGCTTTGGGCTGTTTTTCCTCACTTGAGTCACTGAAAATGGAAACAGTAATGTTGAATGTCTCTGCATTTCCCGTCTAAAGACACATCAAAATTAAGAAAGCAATAAATCTCACCTAAAAGCTTGAATAACTACTGTGCCAAATAAAATAAAAAGTGCAGAGAATAACAAAGACATAAGGGGCATCATCTCACGCCTGCAAAAGAAAGAAAATTAACTTTGATATAGAACATTAAATATTCAAATATTACTGAAAGATGAGTTGGCATCTGCCACTAAGGGATATTTCGTAAAGTTTATCTGAGTTAGTAATCGTAACCAAAGGGGGAGGAGCTTAGCGAAGGGTCAAATGGTGTTTTATTCTCTTACCAGTTATTGTGAAGAAGATCATCAATAATTTCAGACAAGTAGTCATATGCCGTGTAAATCCATCTTATTAAAAACATCTGAAAATAAATAAATGTACTAAAGTTAAACTATTGTAGGACACTTGACTGGTACAGCAAATTCAGAACACTATTTGGACATGGGTCTCTACTGACACATGCATATAGGTCAGTGCTAATTTCTCAATTAAAGACGCTCCATGAAAAGCAAACCCTGAGAGACTCACCGAGGCGAACTCATTGTTGAGCTCTGGCAGAATGGCGTCATAGTTGAGGATGGAGGGATCCTTCTGCAGTCTTTCGAGTTCCTCCAGGAGCTTGTGTTTGTCCTCCTTACTGCCGTTCCATCCTCCCAAGATTGGCTTATACAGGATCTTACCAGCTTCATTACGCCTCTCCAGAATCACCACCTGCTTAACACACACACAATCTAAGCTGCTGACTTCTGTGGTCAGTGGACAATTGTGGATTTTGCCAATATTGATGATTTTGATTGGAAAACAGGCCAATAACCAATTAACCGATTGGTCATTTTAATTAACGATAATATCAATGAAAACTTTCTATGTAAAATGTAAAGATTTCAGTGTAAAATAGTTCCTGAACTTTACTACAAAATTAACTCTTTCACCGCCATAGACGGAATTTTCCAGCTTTCCGTGTTTTCCCTGTTATACGGTAGGGGGCGCTATTACACTTCTTCTGAAAGAGTCCTGAATCTACGGCTCAAAACACAGACAAAAAGGCACAGGAACAAGCGAGCAAAGCGACATTGTGGTCTTTGTAAAAAAAACTCGATTTTCTCAGCTTTTTGTTCAAAATGTTGCTTTTTTTTAATGAAACTTACCCTCATTCAAGTGTTGATAAAAAAAGAATGCATGAAGCATTTATTTTGATATATGCATGTTCAGATATTCATGCAACAAAATATTCTGGGGGCCATGAAAGTTTTGTGAAAAGTATCAAAAACATTGGCGTGTATAGCAAATAAAATTGATTACAGTACATACAAAATGAACCAAACTATTGCTTCAAATAACACATCTTAATCTGAATGGAAACAGGTGAAACTTTAGCAATCACAATCATGTAAACAATTGCAACATCAAAGTGATTGATTTGATGTAATTTATTGTTCCAATCTCTATCTGCAAAAATCTATGCAAAAAGCAACTGTAATATTGATTAATCAGTAAAAACAATATATCGGTCGACCAAATCTAAAGGTGCTTTTGCACAGGGTAGTTATAGGAACTAGCCACCATATAGCTATGTTAAAGGTGCTTGTTGTGCGGGACTTTAATTGTGATGGTGTGGCAGACTTTTATTTTGATGGCGAAGAGAACAGGTTAGCCAGAGCCTGAGCACACAGCGCTACCATTCTCCATCTTCATTAGTTTATGATCAGTTTAACAGTCCTATCTAATACGTTATTAGATAGAACTGTTAAACAAAGAAAGTAAATGGTAAGCTGGGTTAGACCCTACTCTGAAGTATAGAAGTTTAGTTCCCCCAAAAGCAGTTCCTATAACTAAAATCGTCCCCAATTCCTGCCAAAAGTCCCCAATTCCTCCAATAGTTATAGGAACTATGAAAACGTTCCTCCGGTGCGAAAGCCCCTTAAACTGCATGGAGAAGATAAGGTCTACCTGTGGTGGTGTGCCGTCTTTGTTCTGTAGAAGAACATCACATAGAGGCTGCTGCCGTCGCTGGTAGACGTAAGCAAACCGCAATACATCATTAGTGTTCGTAGAGGCCAGTGAAAGGAACGCTTCATTTCCTGTGGCGAAGGACTCTTCCTCACCAGTGATGAGTAGAACGCAATATCTGTGGAAAAGACATCGCAGACCTTTGGAAAAGACATGTTGCACCAGATTAAATACTGATTTTTACACAGCCATCTTACTTCCTGCGTCGATGGAACTGTTTAACTGGGCAAAGCTCATCAAATAGCTTCTGGTTTACCAGACGAGGGGACATTAGGAACCTGTTGTTGGAGATGAACTCATCTATTATCTGCTTCTTCATCCCTTTAGCCTGAGGGAGAAGATAGTCAATTGAAAGTCAAAGGTAAACACATTTATGTCTTCTCAATGATATGACCACCATTTTCCAAGCAAGGCATAATTTGTTGGTCCTGGAACAAAGCATGCATATAAACCTAATATGAACCATTAAGAATCTCTCAAATCAGAGGGAAGCAAGATGTTGCTGAAGCCCTAACCTAATTAGTTTGTGAATGTTGTTTCAGGGCTAACAAGGATGTTGATCGAGGGCTTACAACCTTCTAGGACCAGGATCCAGGGCCGGTTGCACAAGCAGGCTAGTTTTGACATGAAGGGGCACTAAGTTACAACTTACGCACTGCTAAATATATTTGCATTGCACCATTAAACTTAGTTGAAACGCAACTCTACATAAACTAAATACACTGCCCGGCCAAAAAAAGTCGCTGTTTGGATTTAAATAGGCAAATGCTTAAGAATCTATGATTGGATCATTATTGCAGTGATTGTTATGTTTCTGGCATGATAAATGTTTGGCAACAGTTCTTCTAACCCTAATTGATGGAGTGTGTAGCTTTTCATTTCGTAGACAACCATGTAGGAAGACACATCATGGCCATATATTCCACGATGACAATGTCAAGATTCATCAGGCTCAAACTGTGAAAGAATGGTTTGGAGGGAGCATGAAGAATCATTTTCACACATAAATTATCACCTTTGAGTTCAGATCTTAAATTCATTGAAAGTCTTTGGGATGTGCTGGAGAAGACTTTACAGAGTGCTGGACTCTTGCATTGGCAATACAAGGCCTTTACCAAAAATGCATGCACCTCTTGATGGAAATAACATCACAACAATGATTAAGTAGTATTGTATTTTAAAGGAAACTTATTTTTAACATTAGTTGCGGTAGGCAAAAAAAAGTTAATCAAGGATAAAATGAAATCCATGGCATTTCCATTTAACAATGTATTTGAAGGCTGCTATTGGATTATTGAGGGTAAAAATCATATAATGCGACTATGCGTTACTTTACGGAGAGCTTACGACCTACTACCTAAGAACAAATTGTGCAGTCTAATAAAGTAAGTTACAAACTAGCTAGTAGTTACTAAGCCTCTAGTGTGGACTCGTTCCAATTTCAGTGAGAACTTCCGAATGGCTGGTGCAACCCAATCCAGGACCTTTCAAATAAAAATAGTTTGATACAAAATAAACTAAAGAATGTTCCAAATAGCACAACTTAATCTCAACATAAACAGGTGAATCCATCAACTATATGTGTTGATTTATGCCAGTAACAAACTTCATTCAATCAATATGACCTACAGAAGTTAAAGGAACAGGTCTACCTGTATAATGTCTGCAGGCTTCTCCACGTCCTCTTTGAAGACAAGCATGGTTGGAGCGTAAGTGTTAATATTGAATCTTCTGAGCAGGTCAGCAGTCTCAGAAAGACCTTGATCCACATATCCAAACTGCACGTAATCCTTGTAGGCAAACGCTGTTAGCTATTGAAAAGTAATGGAAACGATCAGTCACTGGGGTACTGGAAGGAGTATTGGCAATTCTCAAGGTTACTAACCAACTTTACCTTATAAAGCAGAGGAACCGAAGGCACTTGGTCAAACAGGAGAACGTGTGGCTTGTTCAGCTCATGCCAGCTCTTCAGAAACTCTTGGTTGTTCTTGTCTGTGACCTACAGACATCCATGAAGGAGATGTTTAAGACCAGAAGAAGATGCAGACATTGTGAGTGAATGAGGATGTTCACTAACCTTTTCGACTAGTCTCTGTGGCAGCAAATCCTCTACGAACTGCATCAGGTGGCCCTTAACAACAGCGTAATGAAAGAAAGACACTTTTCCATTGACAACACCAAGAATGGACGGAGTCTGATGTGCGCCCAGGTGATTTGATAAACGCCGCTCGTAACCAACATCGACCACACCGATTCCAATCCCTAGAAATGAGAAAAAAAAGTACTTGAAGGAACTCAACTTAAACTCATTTTAACTCTAGTAACTCATTTCTAGAAAATCGACAACCTCTCACCCAGAGTTTCCAATTCCTGCACTGTTTCTTTCCAGATTGGCTCGATATGGATGCAGCTAAAGCACCAGTCTGAGGTAATCTTGATCAAGTAAGGCCTCTTGAAGCTGTCAGGCACAACTTCATTGACATACTGGTTGAAATGCAACGTGTACTTGCTGTCAGCAAAGTCCCGGCCACCCTTATTGTTGAAGGGAAAGTGGAAGAAAGACTCGTCAAAGTAGAAGTTGTCATGAAAGTGGTGGAAACCGTAATGGCCGCGACCATACGGATGAGTGTTGTCTGTTTGTCCATAGCGATTGTAGCTGGCTCTCTTCTCCTCATTTGTTAAGATCTATGGATTAACATGAAGTTAACAATAGCCTTACTTCTGACAACATGTAATCTGTTCGGAGTCTATGTAAGCTGCAGTACCTCATAAGACTTTGTTATCTTGATGAACATGTCTTCTGCTTCAGGATTTTTGTTTTTATCAGGATGCCTGACAGTAGAAATGAAAGAGGACCATGGTGTACCATTCTTATTTAGACATTATTAAATTACTGTATAAGTATTACAATCTACAAAAAATAGCACTCTCACCATTCTTTGGCCAGGCGTTTGTACACTTTCTTGATTTCCGCTTGGCTTGCGCTTCTGGTGACTCCAAGAACCTTATATGGATCAAATTCTGAAGTGCTTTCCACCACAGCGTCCATCAGGAGCACATAGACCATCATCACAGAGAGCAATACCACCACCATCCTCATCATGACCATGTGTTCTGCTGCCCAGAGACTATCACAATAATGACATTATGAAGGTTATTATGGAGATAATACTGAAGTATGAAATATTATAAAGTAAATAGGTATTTAATTATAAAAAAAATTAAAATAAAGACAATTGCACAAATAAAATATTTCTAATAAACAACAACAAATGAGGGGCAAATAGATAAACATCTAAACATTAAATATTTATTTGAGAATTTGAATAAATAGGCTACAACAAAATGTGAAGGGTAAATGTATAAATAAATGTGTAGGCCTACAAAAATCAAAGGGGGATCCATTGCATTGTTATTGTTAACTAAAACTAGAGCAATTTTTGGTATTTGAAATAAAGCTAAAATATTATCAAATATAAATATTATGAAAAATGTAAATTTAAAATGTTGCCTTAATTGACAAATGACTGAAAAAAACAAGTTTAAATAGAAGTACTGAAATTACTACAACTAAAATAAAAGTTAAATAGAAACTTAAAGATTAATGAAATAAACAGAATTACTAAACCTAAACTATAATTAAAATAGGCCTACCTGAAAATATACAACTGAAAGCTATTACTCAATATTAATAAATATTTTAATAGTATAAATAATATTAATATAAAACTGAATATATTCATGATTATGGGTCTGTTTTTCATTTCATTTCAGTCTTCATTGACGAACTGCCTTCATCTGTCACATCCCAAATAAACATACAAAATAACATGCGTATTAAAATAAAAGGTGTCCATTTCAAATACTGTAAGCTTTCATGCAATATACAGAAGTTTCTAATGGATGTCAGTGACACATGCTATAGTCGCGTTTAGACCATTACATAAAAACGCGACATAAAGCGCAATAAAAGGTAGAAGAAAATAACCAATTAAACGCGCTCTGAGGGCGATAATAACAGGACATGCAGTTAGACGACCTCTGACGAATGTGCATTATCCAGCTAGCCTGTTAGCTAGCTCATGCATTTATCACGAATATTACATCAAAACGAGAGAAGACTATTAAAACATGAATGGATTATGAATATACCACTACGAATGGTGAGAGAAGTTCATCCATCCATCTGAGTGACGCGTTCATAAACCATGACACATGCGCATTAACATTAGCAGATTCATAGCGGCACATACACTCACTCACTCTCTCTCTCTCTCTCTCTCTCTCTCTCTCTCTCTCTCTCTCTCTCTCTCTCTCTCTCTCTCTCTCATACATTTAACGTGGTATTACCATGCCATTACCCAGGGCTGCCAACTTTTGAGTTTAGCTTGGAGTGAGATTTTTTTGGGGGGGGGTAGGCCTATGTAAAAACAAATATTGCATCACAATAAGTGTAATTGTGATTTTCAAAACATTTGGTAACTAAATAGAATTTTATGAAGTTTAGTGACAACATGTTACAATGTTTACATTGTACAATGACTGGTAGGATACAGTTTTTATTATTGCTTGACAAAAATTTAAAGATTTCAATTCTATTCTAAAAACACTAATTGGTCGATATTATGTAGGCTATACTTTCGGTAAGTTGTACTGCATCTTTAAATAAAAAAGTAACAGATGATCGGTTCACGTGCACTTGAACTGAGGCGCTCAGCGATCTGTCACGTCACATTTACAAGCGCCAAACGTATACACGGGTTTCTTGTATACAAACAATACCGGATGCGCGCGCATCCAGGAGGCAGAAAACCGCTATCTGTTATGCCGAGTTCTGTAAAAGAACATTGTAATTAACGTAGATTTCGCATTGTTTGTAATTTCTTGTTGACTCAATAATAAACTGCAATTTCAGAGTTGGATCTGTTTGTTTGTGTCTCATATTTAAAACGTCCAACTGTTTACGAATCAAAATCCGGACATACTGTGATGCATGTATAATTATCATGTTAGACTAGTAATGTAATAGCCAATGTTAGCAGTGCAGCATCTCTAGCCCTTAATCACTCCTAAAAAAGGACAACACTTAAGGTCTTTGGGGTCATTTTGACCCCAAACTTTTAAAGAGCGATTGCATAAGGAAATATACATTTTTTATATGGAAACTATATATCATTTTTTTTATTTACTTCTCAACTATACATTTATGCTGTGTTTTTGTGGAAATTTTGAATTTTTTTACCTATTTACTGCACAATTACATAACTAGGCCATAAATTGTCTCATAAAAAATGATTTTTTAAAGAAAAAATCACTTAAATGATGATCTTAATTAAATCTAAATAGTTTTTGGACATTGCTCTATGTGTTAGGGATAGAATACTGACATCTGCTGGTTTGTGGAAAAACTTTAGAAATTATAATTAAAGAAAGAAAGTGCAATGACCACATATATCCAATAGAGGGCCATAGAGACTCATTCATTTTCACTTCATTGTTCTTGATGCTTCAACTTCTCCTCACAACTTTATGATATATATTTTGTGAATATTTATTTAAACATTTTGAAATACATAAAAATCTGTATTTTTGTCAGAGTTAGAATTTGTTGTTTTCTGATATATTTTGAATTATCTTGCTTTTGCAAATTATTATACATACATTTGCAGAACCATTACAAGTCACCACTATGACATGACTGTGGTGTGTGTGTGTGTGTGTGTGTGTGTGTGTGTGTGTGTGTGTGTGTGTGTGTGTGTGTGTGTGTGTGTGTGTGTACAAGCTTGTTCCATGTTGCATCTGTGACATTTTTCAGATTTATGCCAGTTTAGTTGATTTTATTTGCCAATTTCTATAAAAATGCTCTCTGTTGCAGTGACATACATGTGTGTGTTTGTGTGTGTTTGTGTGAGTGTGTGTATGAGATAGAAAGTTCGTTCCACTTTGGGTTTATGCTCTAGGACCAGACCTTGATTTAAATGTAATTTTTTTTAGATTTATGCCAGTTTTGTTTATTTTATTTGCCAATTTCTATAAAAATGCTCTCTGTTGCAGGGACATACACGTGTGTGTGTTTGTGTGTGTTTGTGTGTGTGTGTGTGTGTGTGTATGAGATAGAAAGTTTGTTCCACTTTGGGTTTATGCTCTAGGACCAGACCTTGATTTAAATGTAAATGTTTTTTAGATTTATGCCAGTTTTATTTATTTTATTTGCCAATTTCTATAAAAATGCTCTCTGTTGCAGTGACATACATGTGTGTGTTTGTGTGTGTTTGTGTGTGTGTGTGTATGAGATAGAAAGTTCGTTCCACTTTGGGTTTATGCTCTAGGACCAGACCTTGATTTAAATGTACATTTTTTTAGATTTATGCCAGTTTTGTTTATTTTATTTGCCAATTTCTGTAAAAATGCTCTCTGTTGCAAACACATACATTTGTGTGTTTGTTTATGTGTTTGTGTGTGTGTGTGTGCGTGTGTGTATGAGATAGAAAGTTCGTTCTACTTTTTATTTATGCTCTAGGACCAGACCTTGGTTTATATGTAGAAATTTTCAGATTTATAATGGATTTAATTTAATTTTTTTGACAAACAAAATAAAAAAAAGTCATTTTTTTCATTTTCCCATTCATTTTCAATGTGGGGTCATTTTGACCCCAAGGACCTTAAAAGGTAAAAAAATTTTTACACACCTTTAGAACAACCAAATCAAGCCCAGTTTTTTTGTGCATGTTTAGATAGATTATTTAGGAAAAGTCACAGAGTTTCATGCCCCTGAGATGAAGGTAACATTTTTAAAAAATGAAGGAAAAGTCCATTGGGGTCATATTGACCCCAAAGAGTGATTAAGGGCTAGAGCCCGAATTTGCTTTTATATAAGTTAACTTTGTTTACGTTACTTTACGACCTGCAACATTTCATGACACATATAACGTTACTTTACTGTAAATCAAAGATTTGACTATGGATTATGTGGGAAGCCATTATAGTACCTCCGACCATGGCGATTATAATCTATATATAAATATTTAAAAACTTATTCTCGGCAATGGTGAGATCTTGCCGGATCCCTACGCAATACATGACGATCTTTGGATTGTGGATGACAAGAAGTGGCAAGAAGTGGCCAGCAATTGTATGGCCTGATATATATAATTATCTTATTCAGACACCAAGTGTGTATACAAGAGAAATGATTAGAGCGTACAAATCCCTTGATGCATACAACTATCTGTCATGTGCAGCTCGTCAAATTACGAAAAGAAAGAATATAACATACAACTTCCTCCTTCTGTCCCACTCTTCCATTCGCCTAGATTTGGAATTACTTACAACACGTATAATTTAAATGAGCAGATAAAACACAACAGATAGGCCTGCATGTAAATAAATTACGCAACAACTCCTTGGCATTTTGACTTAGCGACAACACCACCACTTTGCTACTAGCCTAAACCCTTTACTCTGGTACGAAGACCGCGGGTCTTTTGCCTCTTGGTTGCGTGCGCAAGCAGTGATGACGTCGCCGAGAAATCCATGTATTTTTGTCTGAATTTCGTAATAAAATTGACGGAATCTAAGAGCTGAGAATTAGTTTAATATTAAAAGTACCTCTTTGCTCCGCAATTTTTCTGCGCGTGAGAAAATGGATATGTGGCGTGAGAGCGTGTGAAAAGTGTCAATTGCGTGAGTCTCACGCTCAATGCGTGCAGAGTTGCCAGCCCTGCATTACCAAAAAACCCGACTAAACAGACTGGACATAGGTCTAGATTAAATTTTTAATACAGAGACTCCAATTCAGACTCCAAATATCAATGTCACTCGTCAAGACTGAAATTAATTAGTTAAATTAAAGTCCACATGAAATCAAAATTGACCATATTTACTTTGTTTGCCTAAATTGATCGTTTTGTGGTGAACAATTCATCCATGCAAGTCAATCCACACAAAAAATGTTTTTGGCTTCGTAATCTTTAATCAAAATCTGAAAATGCCCCTCCCCTCTGCTTTGGAGGACCTTCCCTGATGACGTATGTTTGAGGACTTGGGTTGGGAAACGCTGAACCACTCCCCTCAAACCGTTAGTCTGTTATGAGCAGAGATGGAGAGGAGGAGCGCTAGAGTAAAACCCTGCCCTCTGTTCAATATTCCGTTTCACTGGGAAATACGTCATAACACTGGAGAAAAGTCGTTTGCAACTTCCGGTTCACGCGGACTTTAAACAGAGAGATATAAGGTCATACTGCATTGCAGTTCAACTGTAGGCCTTTGTTTAAAAGTTAATTGGACAACAAGTGCTGCTAAAGTCTTTAATCTATTCATCCATTTGTAGGACCAACTTCTGTCTGACAGACTTGCAGCCTTTAACAGAAAAGATTTTCTCTTTTTTAGGGAAGAAGGGCATGTCTTTAGCCACTTTATCTGCCAGATCAAAGTCTTCAGTCATGTTCAGATGGACCATCTCAGCCATGACGCACTGACGCACATGCTTCAGCTCCAGAGGTAGGAAAGGAATATAGTGATCAACCAGATGATGATCTATGAGACTGGAGTGCTGAAATCCACCTGTAGACATACACATTAAAAATTAAAGGAGTTATTTGATGTCTAAATGCAACCAAATATTCAGTACCGTGTGTCGTGTTAGTGTCCAAACAAAGAAACACAGACAACTGATTAGAGACTGGATTAAGCGCGCAGCGGCACAGACGCGTGGGCTTGTCTATCACATCCCTTTTTCACAGACATCGCTTAAAACTTTGTAGCTTGGTTTGTAACGCAAAGTTGATGTGGCCCAGAGAGAAAAAAACAATAGGTGTCGGAGGAAAAGATGCACGAGAGACGATAGATGGCGTATTTTCCCCGTGTTTAATAAAACGTCACACTCGTCCGCATAGCCTACATGGGGATCTAGTGAGAAAAAGTATATAAACAAACATCCAACTCTGGTCACAAATATAAAAGGAAATAAAAGAAAGAGTACAAAGGTCGGTAGAGCGGTTATCTCTTCTCCTCACCTGCCAAATCTATAACTGACACTCTACGCACATGCGCAGTTCACATTTTACCTCAGATTAACATAAAAGCACAAAGTGACCGTTACAGGTTGGATATGGCACTAGCAAAGAAAGTCAACAATTGGAAAAGTCGTATTGTGCCTTTCACCCCCATTACCATACTTTTACATAATCTTCCGTTATTGAAAAACTGTTGCTTTAATTAGCTTGAACAACACTGAAAACCATTAACAGGACCTTTGTCTCAAAATATATTCAATAATTTTAACGATTCTCATTTTCTACTTAAATCTACAACATTTACAAAAAAACATCAAATATTAAATCAAATTAGCACAGAATCCACTTTGTGCTGTTGCCCACGATTGCGTCAAGGATCAGCCAAATTTCCACATGCATCTTGAAAAGCAGATGTTTTGGAAAGTGCTGCTGCAAATTTGTGTGCCACAGGGTTAGCACAAAATAAAATAAAATGCGCCTTTTACCCCGGTGCATATTTAGCACCGTTGTACCCTACTAAAAATGAAAGTATTGGTATTGATTCATGCATCCCTTTCAGTATGATTATTAAAATCATAAATGGATACTACCTTATTGGAACCTTACTTGTCCATGTCCCTAAGCATAACTAAGCCTAACCATATTGAACCTGCTGATCAGTAAAGGTGTCCTAGAAGGTCCAGGAAGGGCGCCACAATTATATTGTTTTATACATTTATATATGGATTGTATTTTAAAAGGTTATACGTATTTGGATGTACGCATATATGCTTTATACTTTTGGCTTACAATATGAGCTGCAAGCGTCAATTTGCCAGCCCATCCGATCACTGCGAAGACAGCGAAGTAATAAATACTCGTCACTTTATTTTCACTTTTCAAAAATTTTCTTCATTTGAAATACATTGAAAATATAAATATTTTGCAGAATACTTAAATGATCTTTCAATACATACTGTTTTTATCATTAAAAATGTTTAGAAAGATTTTAGTCTCCATTTCCTTGCTATTCATCCATAGCTCTTCCCGATCTTTGCCTTCTCTCCAGGAATCCAGAGCCACTTCAGCAATCACATTCCCACCGGCATTACTAAGAATAAAAACACAGCTTAGTTAGGTCAATGTTTTGGAAGAGTAGAGCTATTTAACTACCACTTCGTTTGAATTTTATATAGCTAATATGTTGTCTACAACTGCATTTGTGGAAATCTGAAAAACAAACCCATGATTTGAGAGCTTTACCTGAGAAAAATGAAGAGTGCATTGTGGAATGACACTCCGTCTACACGGGCATTGTAGTCCAGAAAGGCCTTTATGGTGTCAATCAGCTTTGGCTGCATCTTGTCCATTTCATCAAATATGAACATGGAGCGGGGAAAACTTGATACACTTTTAGAAATCCACTCCTTTAGCTGTGCCTGAATAATAAGAAAATGCAAATCCCAGTAGAGAAATTACTTCTAATATGTGCAATATTCCCACGACCATTTTACAAATATGTACATTATTTTTACTTTCATATTATAATTTTAAATATACAATTTACTAAATTGTCAATGTAGTAATGAATACTGGGCGAAAAATGGTGTCCGTTTAACAGAAACACAACTTCATTACTGTTTAAAATGAAATACTGAAACTGTAAATGACCCAAATCCACAACTATCTGTCCAACTCTGAGTCTGAGAGTCTTGAGGGCCATCTTACATCTTAAAGGTAGACAGAGCCTGGCCATCAAGAAGCAATCATTTGTTGTAAATGTGATTGCTAGAGTCTTAGGCCAAGGCTAAAAGGACTACCATTTATTTACTTACGCTGTACAAGTCTGACTTTTCTTTGTGTGGGAAATGATGCTCAGATATATACAGGTGAACATGTTTGCTGTTTTCCCCTTTTTTATATATGTTTCTTGCGATGATTTTAGCAACATGATTTTTCCCAACTCCTGCAGTCCCATGGAAAGACAGAACCAGCGGTTTGTTTGGTTTGCTGTCAGTCATAAATGATGTTACAGATTTTAGTACAACATCAGACGCAATGTGCTGCCCAAAGAGAGAGTCTCTTAAATCTTTCTCCAAACCTGAAAGATGTGCAGAAATGTGAAGTCAAAGATTGTTTGTAGCTTGCAATTATCATCTGTGCTATAAACAAATAACTACAAATAACACAGAAAGCAAAAAAAGCATTTCAAAAGAAAGTAGCATTTTTGTCTCAGTACAAAATACTATAGCAAATTAAGCTGCTGTAGCCAGCTGAAGAACAGTCAAACCAGCTCATGCAGGTTCCCTTTCGAAACGTTTACTCATATTGCATCTGCTATGGGGAAAACTCCCTTTTCTCCGATTACTGAAGCCTTTTATTCAATAACTCAGTGCTACTGCACAGCCATAACAGTGCCGTGATTTGTGCGCGCTTATTGGCTCAGCAGTGGGAACTGCATGAACTATGGCGATGCGGTGTATTTTACATTTAATTTGAGTTCACAGACCACTATCTCTAAAGAAAGTGACTCCTCCCCTCGTTCTCCAACGTTCTCTTTCTCTCACTCGTGAGACGAAGAAACAGTGGAGCCGCAGGGCTGAATGAGCGGGACTTAGTGAGCTCAGGCCGATTTATTTCCCACACATCTCACTCTCTCTGGAGTGAGAGGATTCCCCAGTGCTGCTTGCCGAGTTTTGCCTCACTGCGCTTGCGTTCCGTGGCTCAGCAGCGACCAAGGCACCGAAGCGGAGCCGCAAGCCACATCTCCGGCCGGTTACACGCTACTCATTTCAATGCTGTAACAGGTGCTGTTCTCCTGCCTCAGCGCGAGAAGCAGCCTGTAATACTTCAAACAAGATAGACGCTCCCCCTGTGAGAGCAAAAATCTCCTCACTGCGCCTGCGTTCCACTGTTCAGCAGCTACCCAGGCTCCGAAGCAGAGCTGCAAGCCACGCCTCCGCTCAGCCAAACGCTACCCATTTAATCTCTGCTGTTCTTCCGCCTCAGTGCGAGACGCAGCCTGTAATACTTAAGCTATTGCCACTCGACTTGGGCATGGGAGTGTTGAGCTGAATTTTGGGGACAATCAATTGAGGTTATTCACCACGCACTTTCACAAACTATATGGATGCAGCACTCTCCCCCCTGAGACAGAAGGGGATGCGCATCCTGAATTACCTCGATGACTGGCTTGTCTTAGCCTAGTCAGAGGCAGAATTTAATTCATACAGATCTGTGCTCCTCAGCCCTTTGGAATGCCAGGGACTCATTATCAACCTAGTCAAGAGCTCACTGTCTTACAGCCAGGGATTCTCTTTCCTGGGGGCAGTTCTCGACTCAGCCAAGATGTAGGCAGGGCTAGCAACCGAGGACGCTCAGACCATCCAGCGGCACACAATATTGTTCAGAGTTGGAGCCTTTTGCCCTCTCTGAACCTTTCAGCGGATGCTAGGCCTAATGGCCTCCGAGTCATCAGTACTTCCGCTGGGCTTGCTGCACATAGCGCCCCTGCATTACTGGCTGAAACTACAGGTCCCAACTCACGCTTGGCGATCAGCTTGCCTTCACGTCAAGGTGGACCACAGCTGTGTCAGAGCCCTGGTCCCTTGGATGGAACCCAGCCGAGACCGGTCTGGAGTGAGCATGAGGTTGGTCTTGAGGAGGAAGGTGATTACAACAGATGCTTTCAATACGGGTTGGGGAGCTCTGTGCGAGGGCAGACTTACTTCTAGCTCCTGGTTGGGCACGGAAAAACGTCTGCATATCAACTGCATGAAAATGACAGGGCACCATTGTCTTAGTCCAGTCGGTCAATATGGCGGTGATGTCCTACATAAACCACCAAGGTGGACTCAGGTCGAGGCCTCTGTACAAGCTAGCCAGACGCCTGCACTCGCTGAGAGCGGTGCACGTGCCGGGCTGACAGATCCAGGGAGCAGACATGCTGTCCCGGGACAACGTGTTCCCAGGGGAATAGACCCTCCTTCCCCAGATGGTTCAATTGATTTGGAGTATCTTTGGCAAGGCAGAGGGCAACCCCAATATTCTTTAAAAAGAGCAGGGATGCGCTGAACCACGAATGGCCCAGCCTCCCCATTTACACGAGGGTCGCGCTACTCCCTCAGGTCATCAAACGAATCAGCGAGGACAGACGCGCCATCCCTCTGGTGGCCCTCTCTGGCGGACTCAACCTTGGTTCCTCGAGTTGATTCAGCATCTAGCAGCAGCCCCATGGCCAATTCCCCTGAGGAAAGACCTTTCCCAGGCGAACAGGACAATCTGGCATCCCCAACCGAGCTGTGGGCCCTCCACGTATGGCCCCTCAACGGAGACTTATGGACCTCCCAGCGAAATTCCTGAATACTATCTCTGAGGCTAGAGCCCCGTCCACGCTTCTATGCCCTTAAGTGGTCTGTTTTCCCCTACTGGTGTTCAGTCTGGAACCAAGACCCTATTCATGTGAAGTACCGCAAATTCTTTCCTTCCAACAGGAGCTAATGGATGTGGGTCGCACCCCCTCAACGCTCAAAGTCTATGTGGCGGCCATAGCACCTTGTCCTCTTGAGACCTATCAATGGTCCTTAGGGCCCTCAAAGGGCCCCCCTTTGAGCCGCTACAGTCGGCCAGACTTTCTGTATGAGTTTGGGCCTAACGACTCCAAGGTTGTCCTCAAACCAAGGCATGGCTACGTGCCCAAAGTGCTCTCTACTCCATTCAGAGCACAAGTTATTTCTCCATCTGCTCAACCTGCTTCGGAAGAAAAGCAACAATTACACTTACCCTGCCCTGTCCGGGCCTTAAGAGTTTATAAAGAGCGCTCTGCCCAGTTTAGGCAGTCAGAGCAGCTCTTCGTATGCTTCGGTGGCCGCTCCAAAGGGCTTCCGGTCACAAAGCAGAGATTGTCCCGCTGGATAGTGGACGCCATCGCATTGGCTTACACTTCTATGGGCCTTCAATGCCCCATCTGGCATGGCCTCTTCGTGGGTGTGGTCCAGTGGTGTATCTATTGGTGACATCTGTGCGGCGGCCGGGTGGTCCTCGCAGTCCACCTACACCAGATTTTACAACTTTGAAGTCCCTGCACTGCAGGCACGAATCCTCTCTGTCTAGTTGGAGTTGATCTCTGAGTGAGCTTAATCCACTATTACCTCTCTGGAGGCTCCGACTACAGTCCAAGCCCTTTTCTGGTCAGGCGTAATTCTGCCCTCTCTTAGCCCTGTTGCCCACAAGTCCCTCATCCAAGCACCTTAGGCTAGGGCCTTAGAAGATGTTGTTCTGCTTAAACATAGCACGGCGTGATTGGATTAGTTCCCCATAGCGTCTAGCAGATGCAATATGAGTAAATGTTTTGAAAGGGTACGTCTCGGTTACTAAAGTAACCTTGGTTCCCTGAGATAACAGGAACGAGTATTGCGTAGACAGCCGTGCTATGGCACTACACAACTTGGTGTTCATCGCTTCAGTCGAATTAACCTAATGGCGAGACCAGCTGCTCATATAGTCAGATGCCTCGCCCCTTCTGATGGGTTTTGTGCTTGGTTCAGCAGGATGCTCCCCGATTGGCTCACGCAGATACGCCGCATCGCCATAGATTCATGCAGTTCCCACTGCTCCGCCAATAAGTTATATGGCTGGGAGAAACAATCGATTCACCTAGCTATCAAGATTTTTTCTCAAATTGATTTTTTTATTCCAGAATCGATATTAATTCAAATTCAGTTGCTTTATTTTTGTCCTTGCTTGTAGATGAGGTTGACAGAAGTTAGCCACTTTCGTTCCAAGAGAGGATGAAATGTGTCGTTATCTATGAGTGTTGAGTGACATAATATCCCAAGTGGATGTGTGGAAGAGACGTGAGACTGAAAGCACTGAAAAGCCCTCACGCTACTCATATGCTGAGAGAGAGATAAGACAATAGAGCTGCACGATTCATCTTTAAAAGACTGTGATCTCGATTCAAACACCCACGCAATCTTAATTCGTCTGTCTATTAAACTTTGACAAAATCATATCGCAACATTCAAAGCTGTGTTGGCGCTGCCGCAAGAGAGTTGTCATGAAACACCTTCACAAACAGTCTTTTCAACCTCATAGTATCATTATTTCTGTGATGCAATAGTTAAAATTACCATAGAAGTACTTGGATAAAAGTTTAAAGTTCAAAAATGAACTCTGATGTCTACGATAGCTTAAAATAACCCATTTATCGATTACATTGTTTCGCCACTAATTGGCGACAAGTGACTGTTAAATTTTTTTATTTGTTTTTGAATCATTTATTCAAGAGAATGTAGGCTTGTATGATGCTTCTGAAATTAAAGTCAGAAAGATGTGATGATTTGTTTTTGTAAATATGACTCATATTATACATCATGTACGTGTAGTGTATGATTTAACTTTCCCCAATGGTCTAGTGTTTTAAAAAAATTGCAATATATTGCAATATCGAATCACTACTTGTAGAATCGCAATTCTTAAAAGAATATCACAAGAGCCTACATATCGTATCGGCACGGCAACCCAATATCGAATCGGGAGATAGGTGTATCGTCCGAGCCCTACTGAGTTAGGCTATTGAATAAAAGGCATCAGAAATCGGAGAAAGAGGATTTTTCCCCATAGCGTTTAGCAGACGCAATACTCGTCGTTCCCGTTATCTCAGGGAACCAGTTAGGACTACTTCAGTAACCGAGACGTTTCCTGGTCAAATTTCTCTCGAAAAACCAGAGCAGCACACCAAAAAAATCTGACATAGCCTAACACGTTTTCTGTCACTTAAACCACATGACAAATTATCTTATAACTAGGCCTACTTCTAAAATGGTATAAAAATTGTGTATTCATTTTATAATAGCCTAACATTTAGAATAAAAACAAAAAATGTTGTAATTCAGTAAGAAAGGGAATTTTTAAGATGAAACATAATGAAGGGTCATTTAATTTAGGTAGCCTATATCCCTCTCCCTTTCTTTCATTAATGCTATTTTTATTGGTAACGCTTTACTTGGAAAGAAAATGTATGTGGTAAAAACTATTTGACTACGTTATGTGGCACCAGGTTGAATGTAATGACATGGTAATGTTTTATCAACAACATCATAACCAAAGTTTAGGAATAAAGAATTACGTTTAAACCCGACATGCAAAAGGCTACATAGGAAAAGAACTTTACCACAAAAACAAGGCCTACAACGTAATGTTTTTGTGCTTTTAGGGAATGGAAGTTATCCGACAGATTCAACAAAGGAAATATTTAACTCTGTTTGAACCATATCGTCAAAAAATAGCCTACGATATCTACATTATTTTGCAGTTTATTTAGGCTACTCACCTTTAGGGTCAAAAGGCAGCAAACCGTCCCGTTCAAAAAATGTGTAAACGACATAAGATACAGCAGCCGCGATCACATCCAGAAAACCCGAAGACAATGTAATATTAGACACCAGCAATAAAACTAACAAAAGGCGCGCTTTCATTGTGAAAGCGAATCATCCAGATCTCTTTCAGTCTAAGTTTACGGTTTCGTTTTTTAGAAAGTAACTCGGAGGGAGAACTGACGGATTAAGAGACGTAAATTGCACGCCTTCAGCAAACATTTATTTAGCCTTTTACATACACGCTGCAATGGCATACGCCTTACAAATCTAATTTACAGACTACGAGGAAGAAAACGCGCTATTCTTGTTTTTCCAGTTTTCAGTGTTGACATCACTCGCTGTAACCATGACCACGACCACTACAGAACTTCTTTACGTGCTTCTTACATTGAACTGGGTGATAATAATAATAGGCCTATTTCACTTTATGAGCTCTTACATTTACATTATAGGGTACGTTTACATTTATTACATTTAGCAGATGCTTTTATGCAAATCAACTTACAAATCAGGAGAGCAATAGAAGCATTCAAAGTAACCAACAGGGCAGCAATAGGCCTACTACAAGTGCTGTGACCAATCCTAGTTAGTCCAGCACTGAACACATGGCAATTATTTATTCATTATTATTTTTAAATAGATATAGAATAGTAAGTGTTAGTATTAATGGGTCAAGTGTTGCCTAAAAAGATGCCTATTCAGAATTAGCAATTTCTTGAAAATGGTTAGACTCAGCAGCTCGGGTTGAGCCTCTTAAATTATATTGTATATTTTATATATTATATATATGAAATACATGTGTATGAAACATTGCTCTCATGCTGTGTATTCACTTCTGTATTCATTGTGTGATTAAACTCTTCATGAGTTTACTGTATGTAGTTGGATCTAATCACGTACCAAACCTTCCTCATTGTGATCATGTGTTCTGCTGCCTGCAAATAAATAAATGTAATAATAAAATAAAGTCTCCTGGAACTGATGACTCTGGGTTTAACCTCTTGAATTCTAGGAAGTGTGAGGCAGAAAAATATAATTGAGTGTTCCCCACTTCTGTCTTTCGAACAATTGTCTGCAAAAATGTATCTGTCAAAACATAATTTCTTCAGGTATTTACAGCTAAGGAACTTTATTGCCAAAAAGACCACTTTGTATACTGATAAATCTTATGATTTAAATTTTTCAACACAGGTAAAAATACCGAAATATTGCTAAAAGACAAGACAAAAAAAAAATCTCATGTATTCAATTCAAAATTGTCACGATCACAGACTCCATGACCTCCCTCTCTGGCCACCAGAGGGCGCCCTCGCCCGAATACTGACTTTCCGATACGAACTCCAATTCCCATGATACAGCATTCCTGGACTGATCCCGCTTCCACCTGCAATCACTGATCACACACACGTACCTACCTGCATCTCGTTCCCTACCCACATAAAAACCACACTCGCATTGCAACCAGTGTGAAGTCTTGTTTTACTGCTGTGAGCAATTCTGAGCATTTCTCCCGCATTTTGCCTCCCTGTGTTTGACCCATTCTCTACTAATCTTCACGTTGCCGGCTGCCTGCCCATTTGACCCACTGCCTTGTATCTGGTTTCTGTCTCGCTTGCTGCCAGCCTCTGTAGGCTACCCTTGCCTGTTTTCCACTACGTTTGTGCCTGCTCTTCCCTATTGACCTTGCCTGTGCCTGACCTTTGCCTGTCGACCATTCTCTTAAATAAAACTTGTTGCAAAATGGACCTGACTGATTCTGATGATTCGCAACAAAAATAGTACATCAGCTACATGTCACCCTAATATGAGAAATAAAATTGACCCAAAACTTTCCCCCTCAAAATGAAAAACATCATTTGGTAATAATATTTATTGTATCTGGTCTTGTCACAGAATTCAGTTGTTTTGGAAGAAAATTGCAGACGACATTGGCAATATTCTGGGATGAATCTACAGTAGATGTTGATCCTTGTTCATTTATTCTAGGCCTGCCCGCTGGTATTTTGAATGAATATCATAAGAGACTTTTCAGTATTTTAACTTTTGCGGTAAGAAAGAACATTTTGATGTTCTGGATCAATGAGAAAACCCCATCAATCAGAATAAATAGCATAAACTTGTGAAAGAACTCATCTAAATAGATTTCTTGACATGTACTGTATATATATTACATTCTTCTAAGCGTATTTAATTGGATATGGTCAGAGAGATGAGAGTCGAGTGTCTGCACCTCATCGGTTGGGTCCCGTGGCTGCTGAGGCGGCAGGGCAGGATCGATCGTGTAGAGTCTGACGGGAGTTTTTCCCTTTTGGGCTTCTCCTGCTAGCTCTGATGCTCTCATATCGGTTCAGAAAGCTGCTCTTAAAAGATGTCATACGCAGGTGGAACAGTAATAACTGATCTTGATTAATCTATTCAAGATTTCCGAGATGCTGTAACAAACATGGCACCTAATTACTACTTCACTGTTTTTTTTGCTTTTGCTATTTTATTATTTTGCTTTATTTGACGTTTGATTCATGGGTTCCCTCATACATCTGTTCCCTTGTGCACTTTACGCACTCTTAAAAAACAACGCTGATTGTTGAGACACTAAAATATACAATTTATATATTTGAATACAATGAAAGATATAGCATGTACTGAATGTTAGCTTGCTTATTGTGCTCAAGAGCATGATCTACGTAAGTCCACATGTCATTTCACAAGAAACTATGCTAAACAACAGGTCGAGAGCTGTGGTTCCTGTAGTTCCACAGTGTTGTTCCACTTCGAAAGCCAACGTCTCAGGTTCCCTTAGATGAGGAATAAGACGCTATGTCTTGATGCAATGTCTTGAAAACACACATAACTTGATTGTCAAAAATATCAGGAAAATTTATTCTTAGGTCGGCATACGTCAATCACACTGACACAAGGATTTATCCGAAAAAAATCCCTGATGATGACAGAAGTTAATCCATCCATCTGAGTGATGCATTCATGCACATTATTTGCAGAGATTCACAAACACAACTTTCTGAGCTATGGTGTTTCATTACAATTACAGTAATTATGGTATTACCATGGCTTTTTGCCATTAAAAAAAGAAGAAAAAAAATGAAATCGATGCAAAGGTCCAAGTTACTTCCAAAATCTTGTAGGACTAAAGAATGTGTACCCAAAAGATAAATAGACTGGACACAAAGGTCTTGATTAAACATTTGAATATAGATTTGAATACTCTAGATAGCAATGTAACTCACCAAGACTAAAACAAAAACAAAGGAGAGATCATACTTCATTGCTGTTCAACTGTGTGTTTAAAAGTTAAGACAATAAATTGGACAACCAGTGCTTCTAAAATTGTTCATCTATACAGCACCAACTTCTGTCTGACAGACCTGCAGCCTTTAACTGAAAAGATTTTCTCTCTTTCAGGGAAGAAGGGCATGTCTCTGGCCACTTTATCTGCCAGATCAAAGTCTTGGGCCATGTTCAGATGGACCATCTCAGCCATGACGCACTGACGCACATGCTTCAACATTAGAGGTAGGAAAGGAATATAGTGATCAACCAGATGATGATCTAAGTGCAGAAATCCACCTGTAGACATACACATTGAAAATGTAAAAAAGTTAATTGTGGGGAGTAAATGCAACCACATATTCAGGTTTGGGTAAAACCAAATGTAATCATGGAAACAACAATAGAAAAACACATTAATCAGTGACAAAATAAATATATTTAGAAAATGCATAAAAATGGCCAAATAATATATTAGGAAATATAAGTAACTAAAACTTATTGAAAATGTAAATATATTTTAAAATCTACATTAGCTTTTGAAATATATTGGAAAAATATACACTGCTCAAAAAAATTAAAGGAACACTTTGAAAACACATCAGATCTCAATGGGGAAAAATATCATGCTGGATATCTATACTAATATGGACTGGGTAATGTGTTATGAACGAAAGGATCCCATTTGATAGAAAAGAAAATGATCAACCTAAAGAGGATTGAATTCAAAGACACCCCGGAAATCTAAGTGAAAAAATTATGCAGCAGGCTGGTCAATTTTGCTGAAATTTCATTGCAGCAACTCAAAATGGTACTCAGTAGTTTGTATGGCCCCCACGTGCTTGTATGCATGCCTGACAACGTCGGGGCATGCTCCTAATGAGACGACGGATGGTGTCCTGGGGTATTTCCTCCCATATCTGGACCAGTGCATCACTGAGCTCCTGGACAGTCTGAGGTGCAACCAGGTGATGTCAGATGGACCGAAACACAATGTCCCAGAGGTGTTCTATTGGATGTAGGTCAGGTGAGCGTGGTGGCCCTTCAATGGTATCATTCCTTCATCCTCCAGGAACTGCCTGCATGCTCTCGCCACATGAGGCCGGGCATTGTTGTGCACCAGTAGGAACCCAGGACCCACTGCACCAGCATAGGGTCTGACAATGGATCCAAGGATTTCATCCCGATACCTAATGGCAGTCAGGGTGCCATTGTCTAGCCTGCAGAGGTCTGTGCGTCCCTCCATGGATATGTCTCCCCAGACCATCACTGACCCACCACCAAACTGGTCATGCTGAACGATGTTACAGGCAGCATAACATTCTCCACGGCTTCTCCAGACCCTTTCCTGTCTGTCACGTGCTCAGGGTGAACCTGCTCTCATTTGTGAAAACCACAGGGCACCAGTGGCGGACCTGCCAATTCTGGTGCTCAATGGGAAATGCCAATCGAGCTCCCTGGTGCTGGGCAGTGAGCACAGGGCCCACTAGAGGACGTCGGGCCCTCAGACCACCCTCATGAAGTCTGTTTCTGATTGTTTGGTCAGAGACATTCACACCAGTGGCCTGCTGGAGGTCATTTTGTAGGGCTCTGGCAGTGCTCTTCATGTTCCTCCTCGCACAAAGGAGCAGATACCGGACCTGCTGATGGGTTAAGGACCTTCTACGGCCCTGTCCAGCTCTCCTAGAGTAGCTGTCTGTCTTCCTGGAATCTCCTCCATGCTCTTGAGACTGTGCTGGGAGACACAGCAAACCTTCTGGCAATGGCACGTATTGATGAGCCATCCTGAAGGAGCTGGACTGCCTGCGCAACCTCTGTAGGGTCCAGGTATCGCCTCATGCTACCAGTAGTGACACTGACCCTAGCCAAATGCAAAACTGGTGAAAAACAGTCCGAAAAGATGAGTAGGGAAAAAATGTCAGTGGCCTCCACCTGTAAAACCATTCCTGTTTTGGGGGTTGTCTCACTGTTGCCCATCTAGTGCACCTGCTGTTAATGTCACTAACACTAAAGCAGCTGAAACTGATTACCAACCCCCTCTGTTACTTAACTGACCAGATCAATATCCCAGGAGTTTATCTGACTTTATGCTATTCTCTGAATAAAAAGTGTTCCCTTTATTTTTTTGAGCAGTGTATATTTTGACTGAATACTTCAATGAACTTTCAATACATACAGTTCTTATCATTGAAAATGTTTTGAAAGATTTTAGTCTCCATTTCCTTGCTGTTCATCCATAGCTCTTCCCGACATATGCCTTCTCTCCAGGAATCCAGAGCCACTTCTGCAATCACATTCCCACCTGCATAACTAAGAATAAACACAGTTTCTCATTAGTTATGTAAATCTTTTGAGAAGGTAGGGGTATTTAATTACCACTCCGTTTGAATTTTATATAGCTAATATGATGCCTACAACTGCATTTGTAGAAAACCCAAAAACAGCCCACTGATTTGAGAGCTTTACCTAAGGAAAATGAAGATTGCATTGTGGAATGAAACTCCATCTACACGGACATTGGAGTTCAGAAAAGGTTTTATGGTGTCAATCAACTTTGGCTGCATTTTGTCCATTTCATCAAATATGAACATGGAGCGGGGAAAACTTGATACACGTTTAGAAATCCACTGCTTTAGCTGTGCCTGAATAAACAGAACATGCAAATCCCAGCAGAGAAATTACTTTTGATATGCGTAACACTCCCACAAAATGTGCATTATTTTTACTTTCATATTATAGGCCTAGTTTTATTTAATTTTTTCACTGTGTTTAAAAAATGGGCTAAAATGCTATCAGTTTAAAGGAATAGTTCACCCAAAAATAAAATTGAGCTTACAATTGACTATACTGTACCTTTAGGCCATCCAGTGAGTTAGTTTCTTCATCGGAACAGATTTGGAGAAATTTAACATTACATCACTTTTTACCAATGGATCCTCTGCAGTGAATGGCAGAGATGAAAGTTAACAGCTGATAAAAACATCACAATAACCCACACGACTCCAGTCCATCAATTAATGTCATATAAAGCTAAAATCTATGTGTTTATAATAAACAAATTAATCATTAAGATGTGTTTAACTTCAAACCATTGCTTCAGGCTAAACTTTTTGAGTCCTCTATCCATAATATAGTTTTCTGTGAAAAAGTGAAAAGAAATCTCATCTGAATCAGAAAATATGCACAGACCAAGTATCGTTTACAATCCAAAGGAGGACAACAGGGAACTTTTGGGAACAGGGAATGCACAGGGAATGTACTTTTGTCACTGCAGGAAGCAGTATAATGGATAATGGACTATTTTGGCCAGAAGCAACAGTTTAAAGTTAAAACGTCTTAATTATGGATTTGTTTATTACAAACACGCAGCTTTTCGCTTCACAATATGTCAGTTGATGGACTGTAGTCATGTTGATTAGGCTACTTGTGGATTATTGTAATGTTTATATCAGCTGTTTGAACTCTCATTCTGACAGCACCCGTTCACTGCAGAGGATCCATTGGTGAGCAAGTGATGTAATTATAAATTTCTCAAAATCTGTTCCGATGAAAAAACAAAATCATCTACATCTGGGTGATCATTCCTTTAATAGAAATGAAATGCAACCTCATTTCTATATAAATTGAACGAAATAAATGCTCTGTAAATGACCCAAGTCTTCTGAGAGTCTTGTGGGCCATCTTACAATCTTACAGAGGCCAATCTAGATTGCTAGAGGCCATAGATTTAGCCATGGCTAAAAGTACCACCATTTTTACTTACACTGTACAGTTCTGACTTTTCTTTGTGTGGGAAATGATGCACAGATGTATATCTGTGAACATGTTTGCTGTTTTCCCCTTGTTCATAAATGTTTCTTGCAATGATTTTAGCAACATGGCTTTTTCCAACTCCTGTAGTCCCATGGAAAGACAGAACCAGCGGTTTGTTTGGTTTGCTGTCAGTCATAAATGATGTTACAGCTTTTAGTACAACATCAGACGCAATGTGCTGCCCAAAGAGAGAGTCTCTTAAATCTTTTTCCAAACCTGAAAGATGTGAAGATATGTTAAGTCAAAGATTGTTTGTAGCTTGCAATGATCATCTGTGCTATAACGTCTTGGGTTACGACTGTAACCTTTGTTCCCTAAGAACAGGGAACGAGACATTGCGTCCTGAGATGCTACTGGGGAACCCTTTGACTGGTAACCGAAGCAACTGTCAAATCACAGCAATCGTATTGGCCAGCGACAGACTATTACATCATACTAGTTTGACCAGGAAGTAAGGAGTGCCTAGAGAACATGTCATGGAGTCCACTACAGGCAAGTTGCAGAACCCAAGTGCAGTTTATAAAATATCCAAAAACAAGATCAAACATAAAACAAAAGCATGGCGTGGCATGAAACTCAAAACAAAAACATAGACATAGACATGGCGCTTACCACCAGTGATTACAGGGAAACACTACTTGACAAAGACGCATGGCAAACATGAGGGCTTAAATACACACAAGACTAATTACTGAACAAGACACACCTGTGCACAATGAAACAATGAACCAATGACAACATGACAACACAGAACACATGGCAGGATCAAATGACGGCCAGGGAATCACATGACAAGACATGAAACATGACTGACATGAAACGTGAATCAAAAACCAAAACAACCTTTGACTGGAGGCATGGCAACGAGACACAGTGTCTCGTTCCCTGTTCTCAGGGAACAAGGCAAATTTCCAATACGAGCGATGTACTCAGCTTAGCGCATTTTACCCTTTAAGCAAGAGGAGCACAGATCTCATGCAACCAGACTGTCGAGGAGGCCCCTATGTAGGTTACTACTCCAGAATAACACGGGCGTGTGCTCAGGGCAAATGTTTGAGCTCTAAGGGAGCGTACTCAACACCATCCTGAATAGGAGGGAGTACTCAGTTGGCTCAACCCGAGCATCATTGGTCCAGGGGCTTCAGTGCTCTGGGAGCAAAGTATTCTTTAAATTCTTTACTCTCTCAGTGAGAGGAAACCACTTCACTCAACCTAAGGGTGGTTAACAAGGAGGCCTCTCTGAGGGCCATTCGCTTGAAATTGTGATCTTACCTGGAGCTCAGTAGAGCGGTGGCTTATTTTCCAGAAGAACTCTCTAAATGAGAGGAAGCCAACTCACTCAAACAGAAGGATTATCAAGGCGGTCACCTCTTTAGAGGGCCAAATGCTTGCCATATCAATTATCTGGAGCTCAAATGAGCGATGGCCTTAGTAAAATGACTCTCTAGTTGAGAGGAGGCCAAGTCACTCACTTCAGGTGATGTTTTTTGTTCTAATGCTACCCACCATATAAAAACCTTACAAACGACTCATAATTAGAGGAGGCATATAACAAGGGTGTCACATGTAACCGCACTGGGTAGTACATTAGCATTAGCTCAAATGATCTATAGGGAATTTTAATAATTAATCATGAATATGATTAATATATTGCATATTACAGTTACATTAATTTATCGAAGCTGAAAATAGATCAATCGTACATGAATGACTACCACAACCGGTTATGGTTCGTCATTAATATATCAATAGTCTTATCTCAGATCGAGTTTATGAGATAACTTTAATGGAATTAATTTAGTTATCAAACAATCGGTTTGTCCAGCAAAACGGCCGTAAGATTAACTTATCAACTCTCAAGAAAAATTATCCTTCTTACAAATGCAAGAGTTTTTTTTTTCTGGCCTTGAAAAAAAACCAACTCTCTGTGTTTGTAAAATTAGGTTACTTAAATCGTAACAAGATAAAGCATGTAGCTAAGATCAACAAATCATTGACTTTGTAATTATGAGCAGACAGACAGAATCAATCGAGGATATTTTGGATTTTAATAATTGCAAAACTAAGGAATACATAGGCTACTACGATTCACACAGAATATATGTATATACACCAGAAATAAACAAAACGAAAAACATTACGAACAGAACACGAATTAACAGAGGATGAGAGAGATGAAAAAGAAAGAGATCGGAAAATGAGAGAGAGGGAGAGGATGAGCGAGCGAAAGTGAAAGCAACATGTGCGATCAGAGAAAGATCACAGTTAGGCAAAAATCAGACAGTAACCTTTTGACAGACAACAAGGAATCAAATCACCTTGAAAAAGGGAATAGACAACCTTAAACAGCATTTAGATTTCGATACTTGCATGTGGTCTGTTGTGTTGAGGCGAAGAAGATGCGTGTGTCGGTCTTTCGGAGCTTCTGGTGCGAGCAGACTCGCGCTGAGTTTTAAAGGTGCACCGAACATGAAGTTACCAAAGACATGATTCAGAGTTCATCTCCCTTTGTGGAGGGAGAGGCGAATATGAAAATAAAACTTAGTAAAGAAAAGAAAAGAAAGGTCGGGAGTGACGCGGAGGTGCGCATCCGGAGACGGTGGCCGAAGCCGAAGTTGGTGTTTCCCGAAGTTTGACCGGAGAGGAAGAGGAGCTTGCACTTCTATCTCTTCCGTTGAGCGCGGTCGCGGGTATTTCAAAAGAGTCTTTTCCTTTGGGTGGAAGTTGCCGGACGAAAATAAAGAAAAGACTTAAAGACAAAGAGAAACGGAGAACGCTCCCCAAAAGGGAGCCATGGATCTTCTCGCTGACGAAGAGGGTTCGTAAAAAGGTGCTCCAGAGAAAGTTCTGTGTCAGTCTCTTATGGAGAGGTTGGCTCACGCCTGCTTCGCGTACGTGAACCAATCATCTTAGAGTATCTCGAGCGGGAAAAGCTATTCTTTGTCTTGTCAGGAGAACTTATTTGCATAGTTTATGATGGTATAAAATTTCGTCATTTCTACCTAGAAAGATTGTACACACAGAACAATACATTTTACTGTAATCTCCTATGTATGACTGGTTCAGTCAAAACAAGAGAGTCAAGCAGATACCTTTAAACTTATGACCACAGATAAACTTTATGACCTAGCAGAGGTAATGTTACAGGAATGTGATCCTGTTAGGGATTCATTCTTTAGAAATACATTTAAGATTCGAAGTTACACACCAGAAGATCATAACTATATGATCAAAACAAAACGAATCAAACCTATAAATGCACACAGGAAGGTCAGATACAATTCTGCGTGACATAAAAAGGACGTTTGTGTGTAAATGTGTGTGTCTGTGTGTGTGTGTGTTTGTAATGTCACATAGAAAGTTTCGTTATCTCTTTGAGGCTTGCAGGAGAATGTTGATTTTAGGTTCTGGAGTGTGTCTAGGGTGCTATGAAGTCTCAGGGGAGCCGTAAAAGTTGCCACAAGGCAGACCTAGCGGCTCCAGGGCTATGAGTTACATTTACAGGTTAAACGTTAAAAGTTTTCCCAAAATTTATAATGACAAGGCTTCTGGAGTTTTGTGTGCAGGGAAAACAGAATCTTGATTCTTGCACATTCGTTACACACAATAACCGATATCGGAGCTCCAGGGCCCCAGTTCAAATTTGCCTCTTTTTTTATTGATATGATGATCAAACATCTCCTTATTTCTTTCTATAGGGAGCTGAGGTCACTATAGTTTTACATTTTTCACAGAGGTGAAGCGACCTGCAAAGCTCAACCTGTGATTTCAAAGAGCGGAGGCCTTAATGTACATGAGGCCTGCCATACCCTTACAGCCTGAAAGGATGCACTCACTACCAAGAGGAAGTGCACATCACATCCCTCAAATCCTGCTTCTTTTTGTTAGAGGTCACGCCTTCTCTGTGACCTGCTCCTTGGAGGAGGAGGGGCCCGGGAGGTGACGCTAGGCCTCCGGCCCTGTCTAGTGGTTTTCAAACCGAGACGGGCCAGGGCCCCCTGGCTGCCTGGGCGCAGACTCAGATTGGCGCGGTATACGTTATTTAAATGCCACCGAGCAGGAGAAAGCCCTTCTCTTTCTCCCCGATGTCCATCAAGTTCACCCACAGGTGTCTCTCCATTGCACACCATCTCGTCATCGATCAACCAACCGCGGTCTGCTTGGTGGCGCGAAGAGCCAGGTCCGTGGTTTGGCGCAGCTCGGATACCGCATCAGGGGAAAGAGCCTGACCCTGATGAAGTCTTTTAGCAAGTCAGCCTGGTAAGAAGCACTACCTGGCTTGAAGCACTGCCATGGTGTGCAGCCTGACCTGCAGCCGCTTACGCCCTGCTCTTCAAGGGCGAAGTGTTCTTAAACGGCTTTGTAGGCAGAGCCGGAGCTTTTAGAGTCAATGCCCTCCCATCTGTGAGACAGTTCGCGAACGTCTCGTCGATCGGGGGCATCGCCGCGTATCCATTCTCACGCACCCCCTCAACATTTGCATAGTTTGCATGCCTATGTTGGTGGATGCGGGTTCTTCCATGCCTTCTCGATCTCAGTGTGGAGGTCGGGAAGGAAAGGAAGGCTCACAGGAGCTGGAGGGTTATGGCCAGAAGAAACCTAACTCGTCTAACCTGCAACGAGTGGTCTCTTCCCTAGCACGCTCCCACGACAGTTTGAGCCTGTCTGAAGCGCACTCCATAACCCCCGACAGCTCATCATACGCGGGGCAGGACAACTAGTCTTCTTTGCCCTCATCAATCACTTCCTGGCATGGTGCCAGTCAGGGATGGGCAGTATTTCAGATACATGTATTTAAAATACTTATTTGAAATACAAAATACTATTTTGTATTTTGTATTTTAAAGCCTTTGGAAAAAAATCAAGTGTAATTTGTATTTAAATACATTTAAGATGAGTATTTTTGTATTTTCAAAATACATAAAATACTTTTTGCCAGTCAACCTTTTTATCAGGGTACTGATTTTGTGCATCAACTGGTTCAGACATTCACTAGCTCAGCATTAGATCAGCGATTTTTTTGGGAATAAGGTGAGAATGTCATGATCAATTCTACTTGTTGATTAAAGTTAAAATAGTGCATTATTCACTTCAGTTAACATGAAAGAATAAAAGAGCACAGACAAGTGGGAAAATAGCATAAGCCAATCAGTCTTGACCGGTTGTTGATTTTTATCAACTAGCTTGTCAAATGTGTTTAAAGCATTACTGCACGTTAGGCTGGATGATATGACACTACACATCATAGCGATGATATAAAGTGTGAATTGATGTAACTTTTTCTAAATCGTTTACATAGATAGGCCTATTTGTGGGGTAAGTAAATATCCGTGCAGCTTTTAGTGGGCAGGAATTATTGGAACATTGGCGTGGAAAAACAAACACTGATGAATGATACACCACAAAAATCTTCAGCTTTTAGTTTTATTGTACATAACAAATAATAATAAAAAAGTGGTAAATAGTGTCAAATGAATCTAATTCTAATTTTAAATTTTAGATACACTTTCTAATTTTAATAAACTTATAGAAACAAACTTTACATAAAATAAACATAAAATTACTTTAAAAGCATTGGACTACCTGCAACAACAACAACAAAAACTCAAAAGAGTTTGAAAATCAGTTTATGCTGTGGAATCAAAACTGATATTGAGAATTGTGAAACCATGATATTGTTACTGTGAAGTAAAATTTAGATTTTGGTCATATCGCCCATCCATATTCTTTGCAAGATAGCAGAAAAGGTTCCCACAGTTTTACATACAGTATGAATTTTTTAATAGTGTTCACCACAAGTAATAGACTACATTGTAACCAGAAATAAGTATATAAATGGCTGCCATTTTGCATAAGTTTATTTGTAATTGCCAGAAAGAAAGAAAGAAAGATAGAAAGAAAGAAAGAAAGGGCAGAGATGAGGTTAGGAATGAAAAGTCAGTAGGCCTATGTAGTTTCTTCATTCACTGTGACCTATACCTGCACTGGATGGCCAATTTCACATGTATTTTGTGTATTTTCAAAATACAAAATACTGTATTTGTATTTAAATACATTTTTTCACAGTATTTTGTATTTGTATTTAAATATATTTTTCCACACAGTATTTTGTAATTGTATTTTAAATACATTTCCATGTATTTATGCCCATCTCTGGTGCCAGTAGAGTACTGTCCGCTGAACCAGAGGATGCATTAGACGCGGTTTCCTCGTCCAGCAGAGCGCTCTCGTCAGCAGCCGAAGCACGTGAGAGATTAACTCCTCTCTCAAACTCTTCAGCTAGCTCCATCTGTGATCCCCACAACCTGAGTCTTCTCTCCACCTCAGCGTGAGAGGGACTCAAGCCTCTTCCCTCGAGAAGATAGACAAACTAGAGCGGAGCGTCCTTAAAGGAAAACGCTCGCAGTGCACGCAAACAGCTCCCTCAAGAACTGATCGTGCGTTCTCTTCGCCCAGACAATGAACGCACAAGTCATGTCTTAGAAATCTCGGACATGGATCGGCACACTGCTTGAAACGCTTCACAGACATTTTCTTTACCTGATTTTCTTTACCTGATACCAGTCACGTTGAGGTGTTCCCCAGTAGCGTCTCAAGACGCAGTGCAAGTTCCCTTTTGAAAGGGAACTACAAATAAAACAGAAAGAAAAAAAAAGAAAGAAAAAAAGTTGCATTTTTGTCTCAGTACAATGAAATCACTCCCAAAATACATATAAAAAAAAAGTACTATAGCTAAATAAAACCACTTTTAAGCATGTAATGGCATGGTAATGTGTTATTAACAACGTCATAACCACAGTTTAGGAATAAAGAATTACGTTTAAACCCAACATACAAAGTAGCCTATAGGAAAAAAACTGTACCACAACCCTTTCACGAAAAACAAATTACAACGTAGTTGTGCTTGTTGGGAATGGAAGTAATTCGGGACATCCAACAAAGGAAACATTTAACGCTGTTTGAATCATATATCAAATAATACGATATCTAGCCTACATTATTTTGTTTTACTCACCTTTAGGGTCAAAAGGCAGCAAGCCGTCCGGTTTAAAAAATGTGTAAACGACATAAGATGCAGCAGCCGCGATCACATCCAGAAAACCTGAAGACAATGTAATATTAGACACCAGCAATAAAACTAACAAAAGGCTCGCTTTCATTGTGAAAGCGAATCACCCAGATCTCTTTCAGTCTAGGTTTACGGTTAAGAGACGTAAATTGCACGCCTTCAGCAAACATCTATTTAATTTGAACCTTTTTATAGCCTTTTACATACACGCTGCAATGGTATACGCCTTACAAATCTAATTTACAGACTACGAGGAAGAAAACGGAGATGGTCCTCACTGCAGAGCATAAAATCCGGGGGGAGGAGTCGGATAAAATCCAACTCCTCCCACCTTACATACCTAAACCTACCAATCTCCACCCCCTGATCCCTAAACCCACCCCTAAACCTACCCATCTCCACCCCTAAACCTACCAATCTCCACCCCTTATATAAGATCCGACTCCTCCCCTCGGATCTTGTGTACTGCATTGAGGTGCTACTGGGAAAACGTGCTATATTCTTGTTTTTCCAGTTTTCAGTAGGGGAGACCGGGGACATGTTGCAACATGGGGATGGTTGCAACATGTCATTTTTCTCCAATCAGAAACAAGCTAGAATGATGACACTCATACTGCACATGCACAGTTAGACCCTCCCCCCACCAAGAAGACAGTAGACATATTCAACATCTGCTGCTGCATTTATTGAACAAAACTTGTTTTGGAGGTATGAAAGTAAATTTTTTCATGAGATATATTTTTGTCATACTGTCCTAACATTTTGTATGAATTAATCAAAACTTACTTACCATGGTTAGCATGTGTCAAAGTCAGTGTGTCTAGCAGGAATATGATGTTCTGTCATGGCTGATAGGGTTGGGGACGGTTGCAACAAGTTATAAATTGCATGTTTAATAAAAGTTTGTTGCATTGCAAATTGTTCAGTTCTTCCTGTCTGACACTAGCCTGGCTAACGTCAGACCTCTTTCTCTTTGAGACGTGGTCTGGAAACCATAGGTGTGTTCGACATCGGCTGCGGCTGGATGCACCCGATCGGCGAGAGTAGCCGCGTGCAGGCGGGGAGGAGCTGCAAACGGAGACGTGAAGTCAGACACTTTCTGGTTCCCGTGGTGACCGCTCACGTGGTGTTTGCATACTTTACCACAGCTAAAGTGAAATAAATGCAATATTTGCCAAATAATAGATGTTTCAGAGACATTTTCATTCAATACTTTATGTACTGCTTCATACAGCGTCTGTTTGAACAAGAATAAAGTTCAACATAAGCTACTATCAATGAAGTGGAGTCTACGTTTTTTAATCAGTTTTAATTTGATAAACATGACACAATATAACATCGCAACGACATGAAAAGAGTGTTTACTGTTATAAAAAACTGATTTGAGAGCTTTAGAGGAACTAAAGGTGTTCGAATAAACACGAAACACACGTGATCGTTGTCATGCGGTGAATCCGGCCAATCGTGGAACAGCTGTGTCGTCATCAGCCCTCGTGCATCCCAGTGCAGCCGCTCTTGAGAAGCTGCGCTGGCTGAGTTCTCCGGCTACTCTCGAATCGCTCTCGCGGTACTTTGATGGCATACGTCACAGTCACGTGGTGTCGGCGCTGTATCAAGTCGGACAAAATTTCTAACCAGTATGCACTGCTTTAAGTCAGCCGCCGATCGGTCTGCGCAGAGCTGCATGAAGTCGAACAAGCCTCATATGTTCATTTTCTCGTATTTGAGGCGTGGTTTACGAATGCCCAGAGCCGTTTATTGGGCGCTACAAATGTCTATCAAATGCGCCTGTACGTAGCTCATAGCCAATCGTTTCAATAGGCTTGTTTGAGATGAGCAAAATCTGCGCAGAATCGATCACCGGTGATCAGCGCGAGATGCATGCCGGTTAGAAATGTGTCCGAGTGCGGTCCGCCTTGCTCTGATGTCATGCTGACGTATGTCAAAAAACTCTCGCGACCGCAAGGCGCACGTGTCGGATTCTGCAGTCGAGCGCAGTTGCTCTCCACCGACTGCGCTGATCAAAAGCATGATGGGAAACGACTTGCTGACGACACAGCTTAATGTTCATTGGTTTAAACAACTGTGATGTATTGTTCTCTTATAAAATGTTTGATTTTAAAACTCTGATATCATGTTTTATGTGTATATGTTATGTGTGAATATTCCCAAACTATCTGACAGTGCGATCTCTATGGGTTATGCAATGTAATTTTTATTTAAAAAAACAAAAAAAAACACATATGTCTGTATTAAAGAAAAAAGATTGATAAACATGTATTTGGAATGGAATTAAATAAGTAGGATACTTTGGGTGTCTTGTTCATTATATTTTTAATTCCATATAAAACTTAAATTCCATCCAGTTTATTAGCAACACTGTGCACGAGCGTGAATCCCGTGATATCCATCTTTGATCTCGCAGGTGTCAGATCCACTGCGAGAAGAGAGAACTGTCCGGATTGCCTGCGCTTTTTTCACTCCTCCCCTCACTGCAGCCGCCTACTCTCGCATACATTTCAGGCGAGGCCAGGCGCTTCTCAAACAAGCCTACTTATACCAGATGACGTATGTAGAGCGGCAGAAATTCAACGAAGAAGACGACGATGGGTCAGAGATTTATGTGTACACCAGAGTCCTGCACGGGTCCGATTTTGTAAATCCGCACCCGCCCCGTTTTCCAACAGCAGCACTAATTAAAATCTGCACCGACCCGCTTAAAATAGAACCGACACCCGACCCCCAGCCGAAATAAAATCAGTTTAGTTTAGACTATCACATTATAGACACACTTACAAAAATGTTTATTGCCAGGTCATACAGAAGTTATTATTACACGACAATTAACACAAGGACAACTTCAGCCGAAGCAACAGGCCGGTACATGAAGAACATGGCTAACGTTACCACAAAACTGAGTAGCCTTATAACATTTTACCAATCGACCAGACGCGGCTACAACACTATATGCCACGCAATTTCGTCTAGCCTACATCTGACAATTTTGGGTTCAAACACGCCCTGCACACCACACATACTGTACTTAACAGTGTTAAATATGAAAAATACCGTTCGATAGAGCTGCTTTGTTACCACAGTTATCTGCGTGCTTCCTCAGGGATGAAGTTCCACATCTGCGGCTATCCAACACGAAAATGTTTGCAGCAAAGCCTTTCACAATATTTTCTTCAGATAACTCCAAATTTCTCCCACACACTTTACTTGATTTTTGATGACGTATTGTCGACAACTTTACAATCTCCACTATTCTTTTCTTCAACTCCTCAGCATCCATCTCGACGACTGCAAGCAGATCGCGCGCGCGCGGTTATGATGAATTTTTAAAAGTGAAAGTAGCCAGAGAATGTCTAATAGGAAGAGAATAGGGGTTATGCGGAACGCCCAACGTTCGAACCGGTAAACAGGTATAAACATTTCCGGTTTGCATTACCGTACGCATCTGCAGCGGTAGATGATCTCTGAGGTAACTTACTTTTTTTAGAATACAATTCTTATTTCTGTTTTAATTAAAATGTCACGAATGCTTAAGTATCAGAATTTTTTTTTTATAAAAAAATAAAATGCAGTCTTCATTTGATTGTTTTAATCGTCTGCAAGCAAATATAAAAGATTAAACTACTATGATAGCATACAAGTCTAAACTAACTTACTGATAGTTAACTAACTCTACATCGGGTGCCATTAGCAAAAGCTACATATAGCCTACTAACTTGCATACCTTCATAATCATGAATAAATGAGGAGGCGTAAAAACTTAAATCCTTTATCTAACGGAGTACTCGGGGCTCTGGAAGTTCGTTTGGCAATACGATGTACATCTGAAATGGATAGAATGGGTAGCTCCTGTAAACACCGGCTATAAAAGGTCGCCATTCCTACGCTGTGTTTACCTCAGTAGCTGACGACCGGAAGTAGTTATATCTGTTTTGTAGAACCCGGAAGTATGTTGCGCATAACCCCTATTGGCACTCTCTGCTTACTTCCGGTTTCTGGACTGGCTGCAGTAACACGTCTCTGTCCATGCGGGGGCGCTCGCAGGCGAGTGCAGAATGAATGGAGGTCTATGGCGAAATACCCCTCAAAATCCACTTTTCTCAGGATATAATTTTTTGTCTAGTAATTTGAATGTTGTATTCGAAAGGAGATGCAAAGAAATTACACATTGCTGGGTGTTAGATTTTTTAGAGTCACTTATTTGCTTTAAAAAGTCTTTTAAAATGTCAATGACGTCAGAATGCTGACGTCATTAGCAGAATGCTAGCGTGTTATGGGCAACAACAACTCAACCTGTAAGAAATCGAAAAGAAATAAGTACTCGTTCATTCAACTTTCGACCTATAACCCATGTGGAACTTGCAAAACCTACAATAAAATCTGAGATTTCTCAACGGCAATCGGGTGAAAGAGACAAATTTAGCCGTCTAGCCCCATAGACTCCCATTCAGTCTGCACTCGCCCGCGATCACCTCCAGTGGAATTCTAATGGAACTGCAACCAAGATCGATACAATGGGGCTAATAGGAAGTGCCAAGGCTCTCCGTAGACGGGCTCTGAAGTAGCCTAGGTAACGTTATAGAGCTGGTAAGTCCCGCCCCTTCCGTAAAACCCCTGCTGGACCTCTAGGTTGAAAAATCGTCAATGCAAGTGAATGGGAGAAAATAATTATTTTCTGGTCCCGTTTGAATTGTGCCATGAATGTGAACATATGTTGTCTGTGAATTTTTTATATAATCTTTCATGTTACGAGTTTGACAGTATATGGTATGATTCTTCGGCTAGCAGTTGTGGAAAAGACATAACGAGAAAGACTACATGTCTCCTATGTGACGTCACCCCATAAAGTTGACTTACCCGTGGTTTTCGCCAACCTCAACGATTTTGTCCTCTCCCTGAAAGAAGGCGGTGAAGTGCACCAAAGACACAGCCATGTTTAGCGGGATCCGTGAGTTAGTGTCCGTGTGCGAATGGTGGTGACGTTTCAAACGCGTCGAAAGCAGCGAAGAGTTGTAGTCCACAAAGTGCTCTCATACAAAGTCTAACCGTATCAAACTTCTACCCGCTAAATTGTAGCATTCTTCACACGAAAGATTATATAAAAAATTCACAGACAACATATGTTCACATTCATGGCAAAACTCAAACGGGACCAGAAAATAATTATTTTCTCCCATTCACTTGCATTGACGATTTTTCAACCTAGAGGTCCAGCGGGGTTAGCGGAGGGGGCGGGACTTACCAGCTCTTGATCCTGGGAGGGCGTGGCGCGTCGGCACAAATAAACTGATGTGGATTTTAAATTATTTTATCAAATTGAAATACAGGCATATTTTTGTAGATGTGTTCCTAAAAATATGCATATATTTTTACGTCTGTCATGTTGGATCCATAGATAAATAAACTGCTTCGGTGTGTCGCATAGACTTCGTCATCGTCTTGCTGCTCCCTCCCCGTTCTGTGATTGGTTCCCTATTTGAGGGGAAAATCTAGTCCATGGTGTCCAGGCTGTCTAGCAGCGTGAATAAAATCGCGCTGGGCTCAAGGCAGCATGGGGAAACCCAGGCTAGTCTGACACTGAAATATGGAGGGATTGAATAGCATCTGTAACACCTGCACACTGAATCTATGTAGGCCTATGTTCTACACATAAACAAACTAAACTCAATAACTGTTATTTGATAAATATTACTAAATAAATAAATTATAGGCTACAATAATATTATTGAAATAAATAATGCTATAATATTATAGTAGGCCTAAAACAGTTAATATTTTCAGAATTCTATGCTCATTGAGACAAAAAGCTTAAGTTAATTAATGAAATTTAAGGTATTTTTAACATGTTGCACACCGTCCCTGGGTTGGGGTCAGTTGCAACATTTGGCTGCTTCCATTCAAATAAATACTGTGAACGATATGTCATATATATAATCATCTTTAAATGGTATGGGTAATTAGCAGACAGATGCAAGTTTAATATATACAAATTTGGTTGGTCTAGTCCAAATAGTCTCTGAGTAACTAAGAGAAATGCAAAAAGTGTTGCAACTGTCCCCGGTCTCCCCTATGTTGACAATCGATTTGCTGTAACCATGACCACTACAGAAATTCTTTACGTGCTTCACATTGAACTGGGCGATAATAATAATAGGCCTATTTCACTTTATGAGCTTTTACATTTACCTTAGGCTACATTTACATTTATTACATAGCAGGTGCTTTTATCCAAATCAACTTACAAATGAGAAGAGCAATAGAAGCATTCAAACCAACAACAGGGCAGCAATATACAAGTGTTGTGACCAGTCCCAGTTAGTCCTGCACAGTACATAGCAAGTTTTTATATAGATATAGAATAGTAAGTGTAAGTATTAATGGGTCAAGTGTTGCCTAAAAAGATCCATATAGATCCTTATTCAGCAATTTCTTGAAAATGGCTAAAGACTCAGCAGCTCGGGTTGAGCCTCTTAAATTATAGGCTAATTGTGTCCACATGAAAATCGCTTTGTTTTTCATGCTGCGTTTTCACTTCTGTGTTCATTGTGTGATTCACCTTTTCATGAGTTTACTGTCTATTTATATAGTTGGACCTAAATCACATACACCATCATCATCACAGAGAGGAATACCAAACCTTCCTCATTGTGATCATGTGATCTGCTGCCTGTAAATAAATAAATGTAGCCTTATAATAAAATAAAGTCTCCTGGAACTGATGACTCTGGAATTCTTTAGTGTCCGGCTAAAATATATATTTGAGTGTTCCCCGCTTCTGTCTTTTGAACAGTTGTCTGCGAAATTGTATCTGTCAAGACATTCTTCAGGTATTTACAGCTATGGAACTTTATTGGCAAAATACCACTTTGTATATTGATAATTCTATGACTGAAATTGAGAAAATATTGCTAAAAGACACAAGACAAACATTTTTTATTTATACATTGAGTTTAACCTTCCCAGGAGACACAGAACATATTCTCCAGTTCAAACAGTTTTCCTCTGGCCATGTCACCCCTTATATCAGAAATAAAATTGACCCAAAACTTCCCCATACTGCTCAAAATGCAAAATATCAGTTGGTAGTAATTATTGTATCTGGTCTTGTCACAGAATTCAGTTGTTTTGGAAGAAAATTGCAGACCACATTGGCAATATTCTGGGATGAATATACAGTACAGTAGATGTTGATCCTTGTTCATTTATTCTAGGTCTTCCTGCTGGTAGTATTTTGAATACAGTAAATATCATAAGAGACTTTTCAGTATTTTAACTTTTGCTGCAAGAAAAAAACATTTTAATGTTCTGGATCAATGAGAAAACTCCAACTTCAATCAAAAAATGGCATAACCTTGTGAAAGAACTCATCCCAATGGAATTTTTGACATGAATATTACATTCTTCTAGACGTAGGCTATTTCATTGGATATGGGCACCCTATTTTGACTAGGTTTCTCTCACCCTTGACGATTGCTAACATTTTTCTTGAAAACTGTTGTGATGGCTCAAAACAAAAAGCGTAGTCCTGTGACTTTTTATGTATCTTCCCCTGTAACCTATCTATTTCTTTGATTTGATTTTATTACGAATTGATTTGAGAATTGTGCATTTAAGGTCTGCCTGAGCTGTTGTCTTTCAGCTTTTTTCTCTTTAGGAGCCGCTTTGTTTGTAGGGGCAAGATTGTTAGATGACTCTCTCTTGAGAGATGAGAGTCGAGTGTCTGCACCTCACCGGTTAGGGTCCCGCGGCTGCTGAGGCGGCAGGGCAGGATCGATCGTGTAGAGTCTGACGGGAGTTTTTCCCTTTTGGACCTCTTCTGCTAGCTCTGTTGCTCTCATATCGGTTCAGAAAGCTGCTCTTAAATGACGTCATGCGCAGGTGGAAGAGTAATAACTGATCCTGATTAATCTATTCAAGATCTCCGAGATGCTGCTGTAACAAACATGGCACCTAATTACTACTTCACTGTTTTTGTTCCATGCCATTTTGCTTTATTCGATGTTCAATCAAATAAATTTGCCAAAAATTAGTACGGTTTGGCAAATTTGCCAGTGGTTTCAAAACAATTACTCTAGGCTATAAACACCCGTCTCTGAAGCGCGTCAAATCTTTCCGAAGACAGGTGTTTATGTTTCTAAACTCCCCCGAGAACACGCTGGATGTTTCATTCTGAGTACGACACGAAGTGAGAACTTATATGGTGTATGCAACAACTGGTGGCTTAAGGTGCTTTGAATGTGCCGATTTAGGTCATGAAAAGTTTGCATGCCCACATGTGAGAGATCGTGCACCAGAGGATAGGTCTAGTGTCTCATGAGAGGGACATGTGACACTGCTCAAGAGGAACAAGCAAGTTCATCTGAAGTAAGCGATTCTGGTGCCAATGAATGTGAATGAACGTTAGCAAAATGAAAATACTCCCAATACTGTACAAAACATAAATGCAGATGAGCAGCAAGATATTGTGGTGATTGCAGGGCCTAGTTCAAGTAGGTATGAGGAGCCTGTTTGTTTACAAGAAAGAGAGAGTTGTGTCTCAGCAATGACGGTAGTGCAATGGTATGTATCTGACGAAAATTATTCTCTCCCTTATTATGAATTTGACTCTCAAGGAGGTTTTGTATGTCGACCTGAATGTGATTCTCGAGATATGTCCATTAAAGATATATTTCCTACCTATTAGATCAAATATTTATAAAATATACTGTCTTTATGTTTTTTCTACATTAATTCAGAGATTACATGTGAAATTAAAAAATATATTAAAAACTTTAATGTTAGGTGTGATTAATAAAAAAAATAAAAAGTGCGATTAATTAGTAAATTTTTTAATCAATTGACAGCACTAAAAACATATGTGGTGGTTTTTTATCGTTTTTCTAAAAATGGTTTTCAGTTAAAAGATTCAACATTTTGCCAGCATGAGGTCTCCTGTCACTGTCAGTCTTTTTACATCAGTGCAAAACTATAATGCAGAATTAGACATATTTATCAGCATTCATTGATTAATACCATGTTGTTGAAAAAAAAAAAAAGTGCGACCAAATCATGTACTGGTGCGACCAACTGAGAAAGATGGTAGCACTAGTGCAACCACTGGAAAAGTCGGTCTGGGGCCATTATAGAAATGCGTCGTCGTGCTGTTGACTTTTATTCCTGTCTCTACAAAGCTGATGATTATGAAAAAAAGGGCTGCTTTCATCTATTTATCAGTATAGATGCCCAGTTTTTGTCTGACTGACTTGCAGCCTTTAACAGCAAAGACTCTCTCTTTTTTGGGGAGGAAGGCATTTCTCTCACCACTCCATATACCATATCATGAAATTGGTGTATTTTTAGATGGGCAATCTCAGCCAGGACATACTTGCGCACATGCTTCTGCTCCAGGGGTAGGAAAGGAATCTAGTCATGTTTCTGGATGCCGTCATCTCCTGGGGTCAGCTGATGGTCACAGTCATTGCCTTACATGCCTGGGCATTAAGCACACTGAGGCTGCGTTCATGGATGAGACATGTTCTCACTGCGGGAACATGTCCATCGTGGTGTTGAGATCTAGACTCCAATACCTCAAGAAAAGTCCCCTTGCCTATTCCTCGTGGTGCCACCCTCCCTGCACGATTTGTGACACACTGCACGATTTTCAAAGTAGTCGGGTCACTGTTCTTTTCACACTGCACGACTATCTGGGGTAACATTCAGTTGCTGCTGTGTTCACACTGCACGATGGATCGGTGACAGGAGGTTTCACATGACTTTACAAAAGAAAAAAATCGCTGACAACTTCTGTCTGGTCCGCAAACTACGGCGGAGCTTTCACAACCAAACACACGCGAGAAGTGATAAGGAAATAAAGCAAGATCACGCATGCGTGAGACCGGAGTTCTCGCGCGAGACTTAAATTATTATTAAAAAAGATTGCCTGCAAGAAGCTTGCGATCCAAATTGTCTGTGCGCTGATTTGCAGCGAAAAGGAGAAAAAAAAGAATATGCAGGAGGAAATGGTTGGGGAGACATGGGGAGCAAGGATTGTGTGTTTTGCAAAGAGAGTTGGGGGTAAATAAATCATTTTGCAATGTGCTGCTGGTCAAGCAAATGTTTGTGCTTTGTTTCTGTTTGATATAATTGTAAATATATCAATAAAATTATTGATATTCTGGTCTATAACTCCTCCCCGAACATCCTGCTGTCCTGTATCTTGCTCTCTCATTGGCTGTAGTTCATCGCCGATGTAGGTTTCAGTCAGAACACATTCACACAGCAGCATTTTGAATCGCCGACAGGTCCAGATATCTACGGTGCATGTCCACTACAGCGGCAAAACTCCGCTCAATGCCGCTGGCAACACTATAACGCCTCCGCTTTGGGGGGTGTCTGTTGCGAGTGTGTTTAATCTAAGTTTTTTACAACACACACACAGTATAATCATTAGAGATTCACGCGATTACATTTAGACATAGACCTGCTTTGTTTCCAAATGCACCAAGCAAAGATATCCTTTCAATTGTATAAACTTTTATAAAACCAGCCAATATATAATTACAATAAACATATCCAAAATGAAATATTTAACATATATAACAACTGCAAAGCGTCTAATTTGTAAACAAAATGATTTACGCACTAAATGCAGCATATACTCCGTCACAATTTGCATATTTTTTAAATCTCAAGACAGACGTCACATCCCGAACCTCACAGCAATTGGCTGCCGACCGCGTTTTTCGCTTGATATTTGCATAAAGTCGAGAACTGCCCAACCTTTTGACGCTCTCGGTCGCTCTCAACGCTTTTTCCGGTCCGCTGTCAATCCCAAAATGCTCTGCGCGAGCGTGAAGCTCAACTTCCATAGGAATTAATTGAAAACGCTCGCTCCGCGCCGCTCGCACCGCGCCGCTCGCACCGCGCCAGTGGACACGCACCGTTAGCCTGCCAAATATCTCACGGGCGTCGGCGACTCGTCGGCGATTCTCTCAGATCGCGTCTTTGATAATTCACACTGTGTGATTATCACACATAGACTGTAAAAAAAGATGGATGACGCCCCTTCGCTCTCTTCCATTGGTGAGAACTGAAGCCACCAGTGTCCCGATATAGAGAGCCTAAGTCCCGCCCCTCCGCTTCCGGCTCATGGGACCTTATTTCGGAAAAAATATGTATGGAAGTCAATGGCGAGAGATAACTTATCTTTTTATTCCGTCTGAACTGTGCCCTGAACTACACATATGATGTTTGTCAATTTAAAAGGTAATTATGAAAGTCAAGAAAGTCGCAGTTTGTCATAAAACAGAAGAGTAACGTTTAGTTTTATGTGAAAATCGCTCAATGAACTACATCTCTCGTCTCGCACTATGTACGTCACAAGATCCGTTGCTCGTATGTGTGTATTCTGGCTCAAAACACTCAGGCATGACGGCGTAACGTTACGATTATAATGTAAGACTATAGAAAAAATGACAGACGTTAGCTTCAGTAAAGTTAGCTTCATTCATTGAGAGAAAAGGTATGACGTCGCATGTGCGCCTTCTGGGTTTGTAGTCTTTGTAATTACGTATTTTCACAGTCTTATACCTCAGCAGTTTTACATCAAGCTGCGACTTTCTTGACTTTAAAATGTATCTTTTAAATTGACAAACATCATATGTGTAAATCAGGGCACAATTCAAACGAGATCAAAATATTTGTTGTCTCTCGCCATTGACTACCATACAATATTTTTCCGAAATAAGGTCCCATGGTGGTCGACCGGAAGGTGTGGGACTTAGGCTCTCTATGGCGCTGACATCTTGGGACTTGGGACTTGAGACCTGCGCAGTAGTGAGCAGGAAGTAAAGCCGCAAAATCAACGCTCCGCCCTCACTCTCGCAGAATCAAGCGGCAACCTCCATAGACGGCAACCTCCCCGTTTCTCTCTTGAAACCAACACGGAAGTGAGTTAAACTGCAATTCATTGACTAGCCGCTTGAGGCTGTTGTCAAAAGGGAGTCAAATCTGTATCTCCCCCATGTTAAAATGCCAAATTTTACAGCAGAAAAAAACGTATTTACAGCCTGGTGTCTGTATGTGGCTTTGGTCTATACAGCTAAGTTTGCCCTTCATGACAACTGTGAGGGGGGTGAATTTTTTTATAACTCATCCGTTTAGTTGATTAATATTTAGAGTTCTGCATAATTAAGGGTGTGGCGTGGCCACTTGAGTGACAGGTGGATTGCCGCTGATGTCATGCTAGCCGTTTGTCTGCTGTTAGCCGTCACTTCACCTCAGCAAATTTTAGCTGCTGAACTTGCCATCTCTGCAGTGTTTGTGCTTTTTTTCGGGATTATTTCATACAATTTAATACACCCATTACTTCGCCCACGGCTTAGGATTCGGTCGTTGTCGTCGAGTATCGTTCGAGAGAACAACCTGTATTTCAGTTGTTTTCCTCTGTGAACATGCACTAATGGATGTCTGACAATTTCGTTGCTTTTTGGAGTTTTCAGATTTAAAAACGTCAATAAAGGCTCGTTCGTTCTACTCTCACGGAACAGATAGATTATAATATGCTTATGTACCGTCAGATGAAATCCTGCAGGTGTCGGCGCTTTCTCCGTCCATGCAATAAATGCACATCCTTGAATGAGCGCGGATTTTCTAGAGCATTTACTTGATCTTCATAGGCAGTATATCTATGATTTAACCCATTTGAGAGGCGGCCAAAATCAGAATTTAAAATGTACTGAATAAGCTCTCTACGAACTTGACGATGCCGCGCTGACGGAAGAGTGACTGACATGTATGCACAAATCACTGTCACACACACACACACACACACACACACATACACACACACACTCAAGAGTAATTAAGTTACTGCATAATACATTTTCAACTAGCAGAATAGTACAGAATCACGATAGCAGTTCCGCATCACAATCCGTACAGCGGCTCTTCCGTAACATGAATCCGTACAGTGACGCTTTGAATCAAATGTACAATGAATCACTTCCAGGTCAAATAAAGTTATATATACCTCTGGAAACTGTGTTTTGTCCTCTTTAATCTTCTTCACGCATCGTTGAAGTCCACGCCCTTTGAAGACGACATTTGACCGGTAAGTACAATGACACCCGAGGGGCATTTTAAAATGGCGGTGGGCGGGGATGATGATCTCGCGTTGACTCCGGCGAAGGAGGGAAGAGAGTCCGCGAATGAAATGAATGAAGTTTTGGTCATGTGGTCTATAGTATTGAATTTAAATGTAATGGTTAATGGGTATTGAACATTTGTAACCTAAAATGTGTGTTATAAGAATAAAAAATCCCATTTTAAACGGCGGTTTAAAAACTATGCTCACGAGGTCTTGGAAACGACCTGAGGTGGCTGAACGCGCCATTTTTCGTAATGAACAATATTTTGTAGATCAGCGATATAAGGTCTTTAAAGTGAACCAAAGAGTCAAATGTGAAGTAAATTGTGTCATAATGAAATCTAACTACTATAAGACACCCTGCACGATGAGGCAGAGTGTCCATAAACGAAGTAAGTAGCAAGATAGCTTAAGCCACAGGTGTCAAACTCAGTTCCTGGAGGGCCACAGCCCTACAGAGTTTTGTTCCAACCCTGCTTCAACACACACACACCTGCAGTTTTCAAATAAGCCTGAAGGACTCGATTACCTGATCAGGTGTGTTTAATTAGGGTTGAAGCTAAACTCTGCAGGGCTGTGGCCCTCCAGGAACTGAGTTTGACACCCCTGGCTTAAGCAGAAGAAACTGCACTTTGGCGTGCACTTTGACGTGCGCTAGAAACAGCTTTTGTACACTTGAATGAACAGCGCTGCTAGCAGCTAAATGCTGTTAACATATACATTTTGCTTCAACTCAGTGATCTCAAAGAACTAACTAATGAATACATGAATAAACATTGTTATACCCATTTTATTAAGTTTATACACATAGCTATAATGTAAGCCACCCAAGACAAATGTAAACATTTTGATAGCAAAGAACTTAATGCACAGGTGAATGAATGAACCATTTATTCATAATTTTTTTAAATCAAACAAAACAGAAAACTAAAAAACGTTTGTGTTTTAGAAAATGCCAAAACAAAACAAAGGTTATAAAAAATGATCCGAAGAGGACATGAAGGCGGCCCTGGAGGAGCTGGAAGCAGGGGGGAGCCTGAGAACGGTGGGGGCCCGCTACGGCATCCCCCACAACACTCTTCAGGACCACCGACGAGGCCGCTACACCTACCAGCCCCACCCCAGCCGTGCCCTCCTCCCGGAGGAAGAGGCATCTTTAGTTGCTTATATCATATGGATGGGCAGGCACGGCTTCCCCGTGACAAGGGCCGTAGCGACGCTGATGGCCACTGGCATTGTGAAGGCCTCAGGACGCCAGCCAATGGTGAACTTCGAACATGGTCTGAGCCGTATGTGGTGGTGCCGTTTCCGGGAACGCCATCCGGAGCTGTCGGCCAGGACCCCCGACCCCCTGGACCGGCAGAGGGTCTTTGGTGTGACGGTGCCTCGGGTGGAGGCACTCTTCAACATATTGGAGCCCATGTTTGCAGAGAAGAGCTGGCATGATTGTCCTCACCTGGTATTCAACTGTGATGAAACAGGTTTTGGGGACAAACAAAAAAGCAGAAAGGAGAAAGTTTATGCACAGAGGGGACAAAAACATGTGTATCGGCAAACTGTGGTTACTAGGGAGCACATCAGCGTCCACTGCTGTGCTAGCGCGGCAGGTGTGAGCATCCCTCCAATGATAATATATGCCCAATGCCTGCCTAGTAACAGCTATGCGCTAGATGGCCCCCCCCAACGCCCTGTACGCCATCAGTGAAAAGGGCTACATGGATGGGCCCCTGTTTGTGAGGTGGATTGAACATTTCTTGAAACATGCTCCGGCAGAGCGTCCACTCCTGCTTACTTGCGACCAACACGAGACCCATATGTCCAAGGACGTGGTGGACCTCTGTCGGGGCAATGGTGTGGAGGTGGTGTGCCTGCCAAGCCACACCACCCATGCCCTTCAGCCCCTCGATGTGTCCCTCTTCGGGCCACTGAAAGAGGCCTTCACCAAGCTGGCAACAAATATGGGCCTGGTTAGGGGAGACCTTGTCCTGGGGAAAAAGCATTTTTCATCGATATTAAAATTTGCTTACCCAAAGGCGGCCACCGTGGAGAACATAAAGAAGGGGTTCCGGTTGACAGGCTTGTTCCCCCTAAACAGGAACGCACTGGAGGACAGTGATCAGGTAGCTACAAACAAAACAAACAAAAATAGACACTGCATAAATGCAATAGAAACAATGCAAACAATAATTTACTAATATCTTTATATTAGATATAATGTAAAGATATTAAATATATTTTAATATTTGGCAGGTAAATAATAATATTTAATATGGAAATACATATTTAATATTTTAATCATTTAATATTACAGATAATATATCTTTATATTATATAAATAGGCCCAGATATACTAATATCTTTATCTCCACTAATTTACATTTCAGATGATGATCATCCCTCCAGTGGCAGTCCAGCCAGCCCCTCTTGGCACCACCATCTCCGAGGTCCAGCCAGGCTTGTTCCCCCTAAACAGGCACGCACTGGAGGACAGTGATCAGGTAGCTACAAACAAAACAACCAAAAAAAGACACTGCATAAATGCAATAGAAACAATGCAAACAATAATTTACTAATATCTTTATATTAGATATAATGTAAATATATTTTAATATTTGGCAGGTAAATAATAATATTTAATATGGAAATACATATTTAATATTTTAATAATTTAATATTACAGATAATATATCTTTATATTATATAAATAGGCCCAGATATACTAATATCTTTATCTCCACTAATTTACATTTCAGATGATGATCATCCCTCCAGTGGCAGTCCAGCCAGCCCCTCTTGGCACCACCATCTCCAAGGTCCAGCCAGGCTTGTTCCCCCTAAACAGGAACGCACTGGAGGACAGTGATCAGGTAGCTACAAACAAAACAACCAAAAATAGACACTGCATAAATGCAATAGAAACAATGCAAACAATAATTTACTAATATCTTTATATTAGATATAATGTAAAGATATTAAATATATTTTAATATTTGGCAGGTAAATAATAATATTTAATATGGAAATACATATTTAATATTTTAATCATTTAATATTACAGATAATATATCTTTATATTATATAAATAGGCCCAGATATACTAATATCTTTATCTCCACTAATTTACATTTCAGATGATGATCATCCCTCCAGTGGCAGTCCAGCCAGCCCCTCTTGGCACCACCATCTCCACGGCCCAGGTCCAGCCAGCCCCTCCTAGCACCACCATCACCCTGGCCCAGATCCACCCAGCCCCTCCTAGCACCACCATCGCCCTGGCCCAGATCCACCCAGCCCCTCCTAGCACCACCATCTCCACGGCCCAGGTCCACCCAGCCCCTCCCGACATCATATCAGTGCCAGTTGTTGCTGGCTGTGTAGAGTGCCCCACCTGCCATCGCCCGCCAAATCCGTTGGTCGCGGCTGGAATTATCCCGGCGGGGCTCGCCCACATCCTGGTCCCGCCACGATTTGACCAGTCGGCCCGGAGGAGGCGCCGGCAGCAGGTTCCTGCTGGAGCACGCTGCATTACCAGTGACGAGTTCGCATCTCACCAAGCTGAGAAGGAGAGGGAAGAGAGGGAGAAGCAGGAGGCGAAGAGAAGGAGGATGGAGGAAGTCAAGGAAAGGAGAGCATTGATGGAGGAAGAGAAGAAGAGGAAGCAGAGAGAGAAGGAGCAGAGAGAGAGGGAGAAGGCGCAGAGAGAGAGGGAGAAGGCGGAGAGAGAGAGGGAGAGAGAGGGGGGGAAGGAGCAGAGAGAGAGAGAGAAGCAGAGGGAGAGGGAACAAGAGAGAGAAAGACTACGGAGAGAGAGGGAGCAGGAGCGGCTCCAAAATGACATCTGTGCCTCTTGCAAGCACCCAAGCCCCCCAGGATCTGGAACAGAAATACTGGAGTGGGTGCAATGTGAAAATTGCACCCTCTGGTACCACACTGAGTGTGTCACTCATGTGGTACCAGAGGAGGCATGGCTGTGCAGGGAGTGTGCCACGAGTCGGGATTTGTAAATGTGTTTATGAATAGTTTTGTATATAGTTTTGTTATATAGCATATATCAATTGCATGTTTTATTTTATATATATATATATATATATATATATATATACTGCATTCTTTGTTTATTTGTTTTAATAATAGTTTTGTATATAGTTTTGTATATATATCAATTACATGTTTTATTTTTTTTATATATATATATATATATATATATATATATATATATATATATATATATACTGCATATATGTGTTTATCTGTTTATGTGTTTTAATACATATGTTCATGTTCCTAAAACATTTTTCAAAATCAAAAGTGCTTCAGTGTTTTCTTGTAGCACACAGTTTCCTAAAACCTAAAGCCATGTTTGAAACAGTGACCGTTATTGACGGGTTATTGACGGGTTTACCTCAGAAAAATATATATAGCAACTACTGAAACTAAATGATGATCTAATGAAGGACTTTTGGTGGAGGATACAAGCTTTCATAATACACACAGCCTATCAAATAATAAACAGCAGAAGCTAAGTTTATCAAATAAAACATTAGCAGCTACCTACGCACCGTTGAAAACACGTGCACGTTTATACTGAAACTAAATACACATTCAAATCGTTTTTTTCGGCCTGACAACAGATAATATACATAGCATATGAAGTAACAAACAGCAAAAGTTAAGGTAATTCACATAAATTTATATAGAAACGATACCTTCACGTCGTTGAAATCATGATGCCCCGTTGTACGGTTTCATGTTACGCTCCCAACATGACTGTACGGAATCTTGTGACGCGTAACATAGTTCCCCACACAGCGCCGCCTCAAGCAAATCGCCATTTACGAGCATTTCATAGGCCAAAAATAAACCAATCAAAGCTAAGAAACGAAGACAAGACCCTCCCCCAGTAAATGACACATCAAAAGTTCATTGGTCTAATCCGTTAAGGGTCGCTCTGACGTTTTTACGTGCCCGGAAGCGAGATTTAGTGTACGGATTGTGATGCGGAACTGCTACACAGTCTCACTTGTAGCCATGTCTTTTAACTATTATAATATTTCGAAGGGCAAAAATAGGAACTTTTAATTGGCTTTACATCATCAACTGTCACTTTAGCGCGAGGCCCTGTGCAGTCGCAGACTTGGTACTGTAAGTAGCATAACGTTATAGCATTATTTACCTCCCCAGCCTGAGCTAACCAGAGACAGTATATGAGCTAACTCGATCACGTCGAGCTAGGCGGGCGTGATTTCAGATAGCCAGGCTCCTCAGCTCCACTCACGCCCCGCCTCTTTGCCCATTTTCTGTTATCCGGGAGTGACGCGAGGCCAAGATGGCGACGGCCGGCTCCGCCCACTTTAGGCTTCAAAAACGGTCTTCAGAAACCTACGGGTGACGTCACGGACACTACGTCCATATTTTTTTACAGTCTATGCGCAGAATGCACTCTCCCTGAGTGCACTTTTTTACAAATGTATTGCAGTATGACAAGAGGCTTGATAAAATGAAGTAAATACAATCTCCTCAGTCCTCCGAAGATCCCGAAAAAAAGTCTGTTGGTGCTTCAGTGACTACTTCGCTCAGAGAACCTGTCAATCACAGCTGTCAAACATGACGTCACACCACGGTTTTTATAGCATCACGTAACTAACTAAAAACCAACTTATTTTAAAAACAGACACTTGAACTTACATCAGCGTGATAAAAACGACAGCAAATGAAAGAAACCACCTTTGGAAAAATATATTTGAAGTGTAATTTAATTGTTTAGTTGGTCTCACGTCCCGTTGAATAACACAGGGAGGCGGGGCTTATGACCTATACTAGGACCAGCCATCGGGGGGCGATCGAGATGTTTTGGCTTAACTTTTCAGGGCTTGTGCGGCACACTTGGTCACTCACATTAAACAAGCACCGATTTGCCTATGATTTGGGGCATTTGTCGGCGATCTCACAAAACCTCTCGGCGAGCGAAAATCAGGCCTAAAATCGATCTGTTACCACTTTTCCACCAAAAAAGAACTGGTTTGGAACTGGTGCTGGTTCAAAGTTGGTTCAACTTGCGAACCTTCTCAGAACCTGTTTGTTTTTCCACTGACTAGAGAGTCCAGCGAACGACGTTACGACACTGTGTACGTTGCCATACTTCTTAGCTTTCCCAGAAATGCTTGCGCCAACTTCAAGCATAACAATTACAATGGCGGACTACATTGTCTTTCTGCAAATGTTTCTCCTGGCTTTGCGATCCTATATTGGGGTCAGAAGAAGACGTTTAGAACACATTTGTGCTGCTCATCTGGATTACTATAGACGGAGGTTACGTTCGAGAAGAAGTTCGACAATAACCCCGCCCCCAGCCCCCGACATAAGCATGACGTGGTAAAAGAACGGTTCTAGTCCAGCAAAGAGTTGGTGCCACTTTGGAAACAATTTTCCTGGCCGAGAACCGGTTCTTTGGCTGTCGAAACACAAAGAACTGGTTCGCAAGTAGGCACCGGCTTCGAACCGGCACTAGCACTGCCTTGGTGGAAAAGGGGTAAGTTTGAACTTCGGCATAAGCAAGATTCCTATTCGTCGGTCCGATGTAACGTCTCTCAACTGCTTCCTGTGTGGGAAATGGAGCTCAGATACAAACACATTTTACAATTTATAGGCCTACTATAACTATAAATAACTGAGCAAGCACAAAACATTTTACAAGGTTGCATTTTGTTACACAGTACCACACCTTCAATAATGTTGCAAATTTCTCATGGAAAAACTAAAAATGAGAGTAATGTTATTATAACATTTAGAATAATAAATGCTGAATTTCAGAAAGAGAATTCTTAAGAAATATAAAAACACAACACTTGAGTCTCAAATAGACTAATTTACATATCTCTCCCTTTCGTTCAAAAAGCACTGAAACATCATACAAATTTAAGACGTAGGCTATCAGGTAAACGTATGAGGTCCCTAAAATTTGGCAAGGGGGACGTGGTAACATTCTACTAACATTTTAACCATGCACAAAAAAGAAAAAAAACCTTACCACATAGGCTATTACGCGGGATAAAAAAATAATCACTACTCTTTCAAGACCCCCAAAAAACTTTAGCCTACACATTGCTGGAAAGTTATTAAAGTTTGCGAAATTAAGTTTGTGACATTCGAAATCACCGTAGCCTATAAGATTTCATGAAGTTCTTCACTGAGAAAATAGAAAACATCAGAACCACAATTGTAAACGTTCAGTCCTCAATCGCGCCTTATAATTCAGCCTCAACTATCACCCCGCAAGAACAATTACAGTGCTTTACAACTATAGAACAAAAAGAGTTAAATAAACTTATCACTTCATCTAAAACAACAACATGTTTATTAGATCCTATACCCACTAAACTACTGAAAGAAGTGTTACCTGTAGTGGAAGAGCCTCTCCTCAATATTATTAACTCATCTTTATCTTTAGGTCATGTTCCAAGAACATTTAAATTGGCAGTTATAAAACCACTCATTAAGAAACCACAATTAGATCATAATAACCTAGCAAATTATAGACCCATTTCAAACCTTCCTTTTATGTCTAAAATACTAGACAAAGTTGTATCCGCCCAACTGGGCTCTTTCTTGCAAGAAAATGAAATCTATGAAAAGTTTCAGTCTGGATTCAGACCGCATCATAGCACTGAAACTGCACTCGTTAAAATCACAAATGATTTACTCTTAGCTTCTGACCAAGGCTGTATCTCAATACTAGTTTTACTTGATCTTAGTGCTGCGTTCGATACTATAGATCACACAATACTCTTAGATCGACTACAAAATTATACTGGTGTTCAAGGACAAGCATTAAGCTGGTTCAGATCATACTTATCTGACCGCTACCATTTTGTCTATTTAAATGGAGAAAAATCGATCATAACTCCATTAAACTATGGAGTGCCGCAGGTATCTGTGTTAGGCCCTCTGTTATTCTCAATATATATGCTGCCACTTGGAAATATTATAAGGAAACATGGAATTAGTTTCCATTGTTATGCTGATGACACTCAAATCTATATTTCATCACGGCCAGATGAAAACGCTAAATTATCCAAATTGACAGAGTGTGTTAAAGATATAAAAGATTGGATGACGCGCAATTTTCTTTTATTAAATCCAGACAAGACAGAGGTACTAATCATCGGTTCAAAAAACCGCCCACAAAACCTCTCACACTACAACTTTAACATAGTAGGATGTCCTGTTACTTTATCCTCTACAGTAAAAGACCTGGGTGTTATACTAGACTGCAACCTGTCTTTTGAAAATCATATTTCATATGTTACAAGAACAGCCTTTTTCCACCTTAGAAACATTGCTAAGCTACGTAACATGCTATCAGTTTCTGATGCAGAAAAATTAGTTGATGCATTCATGACATCGAGACTAGATTACTGTAATGCTTTATTAGCCGGTTGTCCTTCATCCTCAATAAACAAGCTACAGTTAGTCCAAAATGCCGCCGCTAGAGTTCTTACTAGATCAAGAAAATATGATCATATAACACCGATTTTATCATCACTACATTGGTTACCTATAAAGTTCCGTATTAATTACAAGGTATTGCTACTGACTTATAAAGCCCTAAACGGCTTAGCTCCAGTCTACAGTATTTAACGGACCTTCTATCGCCCTATAATCCATCGCGCTCTTTAAGATCACTAAATTCGAGGCTTTTGGTCATACCTAGGATATCCAGATCCACCAAAGGAGGGAGAGCATTTTCACATTTAGCTCCAAAACTCTGGAATAGCCTTCCTGATACTGTTCGTTGCTCAGACTCGCTCTCCCAGTTTAAAACTAGATTAAAGACGCATCTCTTCAGCCAGGCATTCATATAATACTTTTAATCTTACAGTTAAATCCGACCTCTAGTTCATAGACGCCAGAGGAGAACTGGCCCCCGACTGAGCCCGGGTTCTCCCAAGGTTTTTTTTTTCTCCATCAGGTCACCTGATGGAGTTTTTTCGGTTCCTTGCCACTGTTGCCTTTGGCTTGCTCAGTTGGGGATATTTAATTTAATTAATCAATCTATCAACAATACTATTGATCAGCATTACCAAACGTGGACGTTTTCCACTAGAAACAAACATTGATGTATTATTTTAATTTAATACTGTGAAGCAGCTTTGATACTGTTACGAACTGCTCCGAGACAAGAAGGTTTAGATCCAAATGCAGCTTTTATTTGAAGGGCAATCCAGAGGCGTAATCCAATGTACAGGCAAAAGGTTAAAACACAGGTAGGCAGTCCAAACAAACAAAACAAACAAACAATCAAAACAGGCAGGGACCAGAGGCAAAAGAGTAATCCAGGGAACGGGGCAAGAAATCCAAATAAACCTAAAGACAAGAAACCAGGGAAAACGCTCGGAAATGCAGACTAACAGTACAACAAGACTTCGCGGTGAGTGAATGAATGAAAAAGGTATATATAGACTGAGACTAACAGGATGATGAGACACAGGTGAATGCAATCAGTGAATGTGATAATGAGTCCAGGCAGTGAGTTCTGGGAAATGTAGTTTGAGAGTGGATGGTAGTCTTATGTGGAGTGCCCTCTGGTGGCTCTCAAGGGCAACTCCAGCTGGTGATCGTTACAGATACAATCTGTATTGTGAAAAGCGCTATATAAATAAACTTGACTTGACTTGACTTGACTATATATTGGAAATAAACAACAAAATGTGAAGGGTAAATTTATAAATAAATGTGTTGGCCTACATAAATGAAGGAATTATATAAATCAGTTGCATTGTTATTGTTAACTAAAACTAGAGCAATCATTTTTGGTATTTGAAATAAAGCTAAAATAATATAAAATATAAATATTATGAAAACCGTAAATTTAAAATGTTGCCTTAATTGACAAATGACTGAAAAAAAACAAGTTTAAATAGAAGTACAGAAATTACTACAACTAAAATAAAAGTTAAATATAAACTTAATAATTCATGAAATAATACAACATAATTACTAAACCTAAACTAGAATTAAAATAGGCCTACCTGAAAATATACAACTGAAAGCTATTACCAAATATTAATCAATAGTTTAATAGTATAAACAATATTAATATAAAACTGAATAGATCAAAAATATTCATAATTATGGGTCTGTTTTTCATTTCATTTCAGTCTTCATTGACGAACTGCCTTCTGTCACATCCCAAATAAACAAACAAAATAACATGCGTATTAAAATAAAAGGTGTCCATTTCAAATACTGTAAGCTTTCATGCAATATACAGAAGTTTCTAATGGATGTCAGTGACACATGCTATAGTCGCGTTTAGACCATTACATAAAAACGCGACATAAAGCGCAATAAAAGGTAGAAGAAAATAACCAATTAAACGCGCTCTGAGGGCGATAATAACAGGACATGCAGTTAGACGACCTCTGACGAATGTGCATTATCCAGCTAGCCTGTTAGCTAGCTCATGCATTTATCACGAATATTACATCAAAACGAGAGAAGACTATTAAAACCTGAATGGATTATGAATCTACATTTTAATACAGAGACTCCAATTCAGACTCCAAATAGCAATGTCACTCGTCAAGACAGAAATATTAATTAGTTAAATTAAACAGAAATATAAGTTCATACTTCATTGCAGTTCAACTGTATGTTTAAAAGTTAATTGGACAACAAGTGCTGCTAAAGTCTTTCATCTATTCATCCATTTGTAGGACCAACTTCTGTCTGACAGACTTGCAGCCTTTAACAGAAAATATTTTCTCTTTTTCAGGGAAGAAGGGCATGTCTCTGGCCACTTTCTCTGCCAGATCAAAGTCTTCAGTCATGTTCAGATGGACCATCTCAGCCATGACGCACTGACGCACATGCTTCAGCTCCAGAGGTAGGAAAGGAATATAGTGATCAACCAGATGATGATCTATGAGACTGGATTGCAGAAATCCACCTGTAGACATACACATTAAAAATGAAAGGAGTTATTTGATGTCTAAATGCAACCAAATATTCAGTACCGGCCCCGATACGCCAGCGTGTGTCATGTTTGTGTCCAAACAAAGAAACACAGATAACAGAGCAAACATAGGGCACAGTAATGTAGGCTAAGAGAAGGATGTCTATGAAGTAAATGTATCTAATTAACAGAATGTTCAACAAATTAAATATTCACACTATAGTTGTTGTGCGTGAGTTGATAAGAGACTGGATTAAGCGTGCAACGGCACAGTGGGCTTGTCGATCACATCCCTTTTTCACAGAAATTGCTTAAAACCAGTGTTCGAATTGAGGGGGGGCTGGGGGGGCTGGGGGGGTCCCCTATAAGGCACAAAAAAATTACCTCGGAGGGTCCCGTGGTTTTTCATTAAAACTAAAATAATAGAATAGAATTTTTTTTTAATCAAAGTATTGCGCTGCCGCTCCCATTAGAAAGTAGGGGAGCGCGGGGCACAACCTAACGCTTTTTGACTTTCTCAGTTTGTGTAAATCTGAGTTGTATAGTTGTAACACGCTTGTTTTAAATACTTCCGCACATGCTTGGATGAGGGAACTTTGTTTATTTACTAGTTGCCATATCAACACTATATAGGAAAAAAAATCCGCCAAAATATTTTTTTTTTTTGGAAGATATCCATAGACATTTATTAAACCATAGCAAAAGTAAATTTTTTACTTAAGTTAATTTTTCATCTCTATTTTTTGTGTTTATTTAAAATAAGACAAATCTGATATTATTTTAATCTCCAAGATGTTATTTAACAGTTGAGATAGTTCTTTAATGTTTCGCTAACCAGCAGAAGACACTAGCCGGGTTTAAATCCCAGTTGTGCAGGCGGGGGCATGTTGTAACACTGCGTTACAATGTGCCCCTATTAGAAATATGCTATTATATTCTATACTTTTATTAATTTTATTGAGAAAACGTGAGAAAAAGGTGAATAAAGACTGAGAGTCAATGTCCAGAAATTACTAATTATTTATTTGTTTTGAACTATGTTGTATAGCTGTGTTTTCATGTGTTCGTGGTCAAAACTCAAAAATGAGTTTCTATTTAATTATTAAAAATTGCCATTATTTTATATGAAAAAGTTTTTTAATTGTATTTTATTTAGAAAATATTTTAGTTTGTTTTGTATATTTTTTTTATTAGATCAGATAACATTTTAAGCTGCCATATGTTATGTTACAATGTGCCCCACACATGTTACAATGTACCCCACCTATGGGGCATGTTGTCACATTTCACTTCCATTCTTTCGGGCTATGTCAAGAAAAAAGTATATACTGTATTAATAAAACAAAAACACATAATTGTACTAGACATGTGGGAAATTAATGTGGGAAAAAATAAATACTCTGAACCATAAGTAGATTTACACAAACTGAGAAAGTCAAAAAGCGTTAGGTTGTGCCCCGCTCTCCCCTAATTCAAATTAGATTTGCGTCTGAAAAGACGCTCAAGTGCGCCACACGCTGTTTTCTGAAGGAATTTACGCTGGTTTACTGTTGAATTTATAAACAGATAGGCCTACATTTTATTTATCATGCCATTTATACGCCAAAAAGAGTTTTTTTTTTTTTGTTTTTTTTCGCACTACAAACCCCTTGTAGGAGTAGGGGTGTGGAGTAGGCCTACGTGCGTATTACCAGAGACAATTTATATAATTACACGCCATAAAGTGCGTATCATATGCACGCAAAAACTATTTTTGGCGAATAAATGGTACGAGAAATAAATTTCGTGCTATAGATAATCACTATCACGAGAGTCTGGCAGAGTGGATCCTCATTTTCACCTCACGATGACGGTAAGATAATATTTCTTTCTTTTATGATTGTTTGGTAATTTACTGATCTGAATAGAATTTCGACATTAACGCTTGTCCGGGACACGTGCGTGTGTTTTTAAGGGACAAGTGAAAGAGAATTGTACTTGCCCAACCGGACAAATGCCCTGATTAAAACAATTTTCAATATCAAAAAAATAAAATATGAAATAACGTACTCGGTTACTAACGTAACCTCAGTTCCCTGAGAGTAGGGAAAGAGTATAGAGAGTAAAAATTAAATCTTAATTTTAAATCAGCCTACTTCAGTGTGATATTTTATCATATTATCATGCTTAACAACACTGAGAATTTGAATAATTGAAATGTGATGATCAGATGCAGATATCTAAATCAGAGAATATCATATAGGTTCGGGAGGTTGGCGGGTGGATTATTTATTTTTAACAACAGATTCGGGGGACTCAAAGTGCACCAGATTAATGAATTTATCTTTAAAATGTAAAAAAAAATTCTTACGGGGGTGCATGCCCCCGACCCCCCTAGAGGTACCGAGCTCAACCCACAAAAATACTGTGGGAAACACAGTAGGCTATATGATGGTCTACGAAAAATACACATTTAATTATCTTATTAAAATACATGATCGGGATTTTAGCGCCTCATTTTGAGCCAGGAAAACCCCGGATTATTACGTAGATTTTGGGTGGAGAAAAGTCTTTGTTCATCAATTATGCACAGAGTTAATGCTCAGCTGCAAAAACATGTTCTGAAACACTAAAAGTTAAGTAAATGAAATTATAGTATTATATGAAATAAATAAATGAAAATATGCATATTATTACGTGTTTTTTTTTTGTTTGTTTTTTGAGGGGGGGGGGGGGGGGGGGGCGGACCCCCCCGAGAGCTTTGACACAATTCGAACACTGCTTAAAACGTTTGGTCGGATATGGCACTAGCAAAGAAAGTCAACAATTGGAAGTAGTATTGTGCTACATAATCTTCCGTTATTGAAAAACTGTTGCGTAGCTTGAACAACACTGAAAACCAATAACAAGACCTTTGTCTCAAAATATATTCAATAATTTAGTGATTCTCATTTGCTACTTAAATCTACAACATTTAAAAAAAAACATCCACGATTGCGTCAAGGATCAGCCAAATTTCCACGTGCATCTTGAAAAGCAGATGTTTTGGAAAGTGCTGCTGCAAGTTTTTGTGCCACATAGTGGTTTAGAGGAAAATAAAATAAAATGCTCCTTTTACCCCCGTTGCGCATTTAGCCCCGTTTTTACCCTACTAAAAGTATTGGTATTGGTGCATCCCTAATTCAGTATGATTATATTTATTAAAATCATAAATGGATTCTGCCTTTTTGGAACCTTACTTGTCCATGTCCCTAAGCCCATCCCATACTTAACTCTAACCATATTAAACCTGCTGATCAGTAAAGGTGTCCTCGAAGGTCCAGGAAGGGAGCCACAGTTATATATTGTGTTATACATTTATGGATTATATTTTAAAAGGTTATACATATTTGAATGTACGTACGCATATGCTATATACTTTGGGCTTACAATATGAGCTGCAAGCATCAATTTGCCAGCCAATCCGATCACTGCGAAGACACCAAATCAAGTTTTAATTATAAGTATTAAATACCCGTCACTTTATTTTCACTTTTCAAATATTTTCTTCATTTGAAATTCATAAAAAAAAAAAAAAAAAAAAAAAAAAATATATATATATATATATATATATTATTATTATTATTATTATTATTATTTATATATATATATATATATATATTTTTTTTTTCACAATACTTCAATGATCTTTCAATACATACTGTTTTTATTATTAAAAATGTTTCGAAAGATTTTAGTCTCCATTTCCTTGCTGTTCATCCATAGCTCTTCCCGATCTTTGCCTTCTCTCCAGGAATCCAGAGCCACTTCAGCAATCACATTCCCACCGGCATTACTAAGAATAAACACAGCTTATTTAGGTCAATGTTTTGGGAGAGAAGAGCTATTTAACTACCACTTTGTTTTTATATAGCTAATATGTTGTCTACAACTGCATTTGTGGAAATCTGAAAAACAAACCCATGATTTGAGAGCTTTACCTGAGAAAAATGAAGAGTGCATTGTGGAATGACACTCCGTCTACACGGGCATTGTAGTCCAGAAAGGCCTTTATGGTGTCAATCAGCTTTGGCTGCATCTTGTCCATTTCATCAAATATGAACATGGAGCGGGGAAAACTTGATACACTTTTAGAAATCCACTCCTTTAGCTGTGCCTGAATAATAAGAAAAAGCAAATCCCAGTAGAGAATTTACTTCTGATATGTGCAATAATCCTACAACCATTTTATACATATTATAATTTTAAATATACAATTTACTAAATTTTCAGTGTAGTAATGAATACTGTACGAAAAATGGTGTCCGTTAAACAGAAACACAACTTCATTACTGTTTAAAATGAAAATACTGAAACTGTAAATGACCCAAATCCACAACTATCTGGCCAACTCTGAGTCTGAGAGTCTTGAGGGCCATCTTACATCTTAAAGGTAGACAGAGCCTGGCCATCAAGAAGCAATCATTTGTTGTAAATGTGATTGCTAGAGTCTTAGGCCAAGGCTAAAAGGACTACCATTTATTTACTTACGCTGTACAAGTCTGACTTTTCTTTGTGTGGGAAATGATGCTCAGATATATACAGGTGAACATGTTTGCTGTTTTCCCCTTTTTTATATATGTTTCTTGCGATGATTTTAGCAACATGATTTTTCCCAACTCCTGCAGTCCCATGGAAAGACAGAACCAGCGGTTTGTTTGGTTTGCTGTCAGTCATAAATGATGTTACAGATTTTAGTACAACATCAGACGCAATGTGCTGCCCAAAGAGAGAGTCTCTTAAATCTTTCTCCAAACCTGAAAGATGTGAAGATATGTGAAGTCAAATATTGTTTGTAGCTTGCAATGATCATTTGTGCTATAAACAAATAACTACAAATAACACAGAAAGCAAAATAAGCATTTCAAAAGAAAGGTGGGTGGGGGTACTATAGCAAAATAAGCAGACTGTAGCTGGATGAAGAAAATTCAAACCAGCTCATGCAGGTTCCCTTTCGAAACGTTTACTCGTAGCCTATTGTATTATGCTATGGGGAAAACACCTTTTCCTCCGATTACTGAAGCCTATTATTCAATAACGCAAGTGCTACTGCACAGCCATAACACACTCATGTTGGCTAAACAATACAATTTATTTAAATCTGCCTCCAAACCTGAAATATGTAAAGTTATGTGGTCAAAAATATTGTTTGTAGTTTGCAATGATAATTTATACGTAAAATTATTTACGATATGTATACTATAACTTAAAATTTATAGGCATAATATAATTAACCGTGCAAGCAACATTTTAACAATGTGCAGGCACTTTGTTACAAACACAGTAGCCTACCACACCTAAAACCACACCTGTAATAATGTTGCAGATTTCTCACGAAAAACTAGACTAGTAGGCTATATTAGAGTAATATTATAATAACATTTAAAATAAAAATTATTGCTGAATAATTGCTGAATTTCAGAAAATGAATTCTTAAGAAATGAGTCTCAAATAATTTCCATATCTCTCCCTTTTGTTTAAAAAGCATTGAAACATAATACAAATTTACGACGTAAGGTACAAAGTCCCTAAAATGTGGCAAGGCGACGTGGTAACGTTTTGTAAAAAAAATTAACCACGCGCAAAAAAAAAAACAAAGAAAAAAACTTGTGTAGGCCTAGTCCGCAGAATAAAATGTATCACTACTCTTTCAAGACCCCAAAAAAACTTTACACATTTTTGGAAAGTTATTAAAGTTTGCAAAATACACTTTGTGACATTCGAAATCACTGTGTCTTTTGGAAACAAACAGCAAAACATCTGAATCGTTAACTTAACTTCTCTATAGGCATACATATGATCAATTATTTTCCGGTTTACTCACGTTTCTGGTCAAAAGGCAGCAAAGAGTCGTCTGGTTTAGAAAACATGTAAAGCAGGCAAGAGCCGACAGCCACCGGCACCAACACATGCAGAAAACCTGACACTAATGTTATAGTAGACACCAGAAATAAAATTGTTAAACATTTCTGCGCTTTCATTGTGGAAGCGAATCACTCAGGCTTCTTTCAGTCTTGGTTTAGTTTTTGTAAAGGAAGGGGAAATGACGAATTGAGATGATGAAACTGCACATAATCCTTTAACAGGAAGCAAACATTCAGCTTCCTGTTAAAAAGCATCTATTGGTTTCTTTACAAGAACGAAACACTTATTGGTCAGAGTTTACATGACAACTGCAGAAATGTAAGCTGTTCTTTACATTTCAATTCAATTTACATTTATTTGTATAGCACTTTTCACAATAGTTGCATATTATTTCAAAGCATTTACAGCTTTAGAAGCATTGGTCAATACTGAAGCCACATGTTCAAAAGTCTTCACACATTCAGTGAAAGTGAAAGTCTGCAGACCAAACTGAATAATTTTTCATTGCTTTCGCACAAAATGTAGTCAATGAGCACATTTTTCTAAATCCAAGAGCACTTCTGTCATTCACCTTGTAATGTAATGCATTCATTACATGTAAAATGCATTCATGTTGTAATTGTAATTAAATTCAATTCACATTTTATATAGCGCTTTTCACAATACACATCATTTCAAAGCAGCTTTACAGAAAGTGCATGAGTCCATATTGCAATTTAGAGTGATCTGTTATCAGAAGTAACTGTCTAAGTTATGTATTTCAGAAATGTACATAGGCCTATACAAAATCAAAGGTAGCGGATTTTTATTTTATTTTAACAATGTAATAATTTAATGCAGAAACAATGAGCTCATTGAAGTAATGAATACTTATTTGTATGACATTTCGAAAAATGTAGCATTGGTGCATGTTGATTCAGAGTTTGCGTCATCTGAAGTCTTCGCAGGAGTTGGTGCCGTCTCTTCACAGGTGTTGGGCATCTGAAGTCTTCATAATAGGCTGGATCCAAACTGGAGCTGACATAGTCTCTAGTTATCTCATGATGGGCATCCCAAGATAAAACCGAGAAGCAAATAGAGAATAATTAGCGTAGCTGCTGTTCATAACGTTTAGCAAGAATAATCATGTGCATTTGATCTGATATAAGGTTAGGAGATGAATTATATGAATGCTAGGCTAAATAGATGCGCCGTTAGTCTAAATTTAAACTGGGAGAGTCTGAGTCCCGACCATTATCAGTCAGGATATTCCAGAGTTAAGGAGCCAAATGTGAAAACGCTCTCCCTCCTTTAGTGGACTTAGATATTCTAGATACTACCAGAAGCCCAGAGTTTTGTGACCTTAAAGAGCGTGATGGTGACATGCATTTTCTGTAAAGCTGTTTTGAAACGATATGTATTGTGAAAAGCGCTATACAAATAAATGATAATTGAATTGAATTGAATTAATACATCATCTGCAAAACACTATATATTTGCAGCACATCTTTTGAATGCTAACACACTGCTTTCAAAACTGATAAAAAAAAAAAACACATTCAAATCAGAACGATTGTAAACTCTGTGCATTTCTGCAGGAATTATATTGAAATATAAAATCTTAGCAGAATATTTACAATAAAATTAGAGGGGTTTTTTTCAATTGCAAACAAGCATTGTTCAATACTCAAGTCATATTTTTAAAAAATCTTTGCGCATCTTTGCGCTCATGGGTGTGCTGGTCTGAATTCACAATTCAGATTTTTTCCCCCTCTCAATTCCTAGTTTATACCTCCCAATTCTGAGAAAAAAAGTCAGAATTGTGATATGTAAACTCACAATTACCTTTATACTTTTTATACTGTTTTATTCTATAGTAACCAAAGGCCATGTATGTTGGATTTGTTGTTGATCAATTGCAGAAATTTCATGTTTTCATTCCAGTAAAAGCTTCACGTAAAGCTTTTACTACAACGATTCCAGTACCACTGTTTCATATACGCAGAATATGTGGTCTGCGTAGCACACCAAGGGGGCTCCACCAACACCCTGGAAACAAGTTTAACAGAGGTGGCAACTGAAGTTCTGCATAGGGGACCCATTTGACCAGTGGCTGACCTGGGGTGCGTTTCCCGTACCACGACGTGACTCACTGCTTGACTACCAGAGTACGATGTATCTCTGAAGAAATCAACTAGCTCACGACTGTTTCCCGAAACCGTATTGTCACAAATTGGTTCCATGTCATGCACGTGGTGGAGTAACAACTTCTTTAATGAATCTGATTGAGATCTAATTAATACTAGATGTTTTGCTATAAACGACGGACAAGGCATTTGAGGACTATTTCTCATTTTTGTCAGTTATTTTGCATTATTTCCAGATTCGTTCTTCCATACTAGAGCACATTCGCACACTCTTCAAAAAATGGTGCTTTAAAATCTCTTGACAAAAACGTAAATTACATTTGTATGTATTCTAAATAAAAGATACAGATTGTAATAAATATCAGCTTGCTTATTTGGCTCAAGATAAGGATTTAACTCGAGACTTGTTGTTCCACACAACTTTGCGATGCTGTTTGCGAATGTTCTTTAGAACTTTGGTTTTGGGAAACACCGACTCGTTGAACTAAGCTGATAATGACGGAACTTTCGGGAACACACCCCTGAGCAATTCTGTTTTTTACTGTACATTCTATAAATCAGGGCTATTCAATTAGCTTCATTCGAGGGCTGGATGATTAAATAGAAAAGTTGAGGGGGGCCGGTGGGTTAAGCTTATTTATTGAAACATTATTTATTGAAACGTAACAGTATCAATAAATAACCTAAAGTAAACCTAAAAAAGTGTTGCTCCAACTTTACTTGGAAATGTGGTAGGCCTACAGTATGCAGATTTATAAGACCACAATAAATAACTTATTTACAGCTGTGTACAATTTTCCTTGGAACAAATATATTAATTATACAAGCTCAGCTATTGGTAAGAATTATTTTATTTATAATTATTATAGGCTTAAATGAAAATATTCTGAAAGTGAGACTTGGTAACCACAGGTAAAATGAATTATATATTCCTCTACCCACCTAATAAATCTAATGCAATATAAATGACTATAACATAGTATTAAATATAAATATTCCACATTTCTGCCCAAACCATGGTAAATTACTACAGTACACATGGTAAATGTTTGTAAAGGTGGTGATTAGGGGATTTAAAGTCTTCTAACTTCTGTTCATGGCACAATGTTTCTTCTGTTTTCCTCATCAGTCGTGTTGGGAATGTTGAGGCTGTTTCATCCGATTTAAAACTAGCTACACTCTCAGAAAAAAAGGTACAAAAGCTGTCACTGGGACAGTACCTTTCAAAAGGGTTCTAATATGTACCATTTAGGTACTAATATGTACACTTTTGATACCAATATGTACCTTTGAGGGACTAATATGCACTCTTTAGGTACAAAGGTGTACCTTTTGAAAAGGTACCGCCACAGTGACAGCTTTTGTACCTTTTTTTCTGAGAGTGTAAATCATTGAGTGATTTGTGGTTTTTAACAGAGAGGTGTGTCGAATTTAAACGTTTCTCACTGGATGTTGCCACACTGTTTAAAGGTGACATATTATGCCCTTTTCACAAGGTGTAATATAAATCTATGGTGTCCCCAGAATTTGTCTGTGAAATTTCAGCTCAAAATATCCCCCAGATAATTTATAATAGCTTGTCAAATTTGCCCCTTTTTGGGTGTGAGCAAAAACGCTTTTAGTTTAGTATTAGTATTTTAGTATTTTAATATTAATGAGCAAAACCTAAAGTCAGTACCTCATTGATGTTCAACTATGTGCATTAAAGAAATTGCAAAAGTAATTTAAAAAAAAGTATTTTATCTATTCATCAGAATAGAGAAACAGTTTCTGTCTGACAGACTTGCAGCCTTTAACTGAAAAGATTTTCTCTTTTTCAGGGAAGAAGGGCATGTCTCTGGCCACTTTTTCTGCCAGATCAATGTCTTCGGTCATGTTCAGATGAGCCATCTCAGCCATGACGCACTGACGCACATGCTTCAACTCCAGAGGTAGGAAAGGAATGAAGTGATCAACCAGATGATGATCTATGAGACTGGAGTGCTGAAATCCACCTGTAAAATGTAGAGAAACTAATTTCATTTATGTAATACAAGAATGTAACAATATATGTGCAGGTTTAAGGGAAATTAAATGTAATAATTTAAAAAATATAATGAATAATGCTTTTTTTATTTACCATTTCCATATAAAACTTTTCAACAACATTTATATAAATATACTTTTGCCATTTAAAAAAAAAAAGTACATTGGAAAATATATTTCAATATTCTTTCAATACACACTGTTCTTATCATTTAAGATGTTTTGAGAGATTTTAGTCTCCAGTTCATTGCTGTTCATCCTGATCTCTTCCCGTTTTTTGCCTTCTCTCCAGAAATCCAGCACCGTCTCGACAATCACATTCCCACCTGCATTACTACAAACAGAGATTCTCATTAGTTGGGTTGATCTTTTGGGAGAGTAGAGGTTTTTAATTAGCACTCAGCTTGAATCAAACAATTACATTTTTTACCTGAGAAAGATGAAGATTGCATTGTGAAATGACACTCCGTCTACACGGTCATTGTAGTCCAGAAAAGGTTTTAAGGTGTCGATCAGCTGAGGATTCATCTTGTCCATTTCATCAAATATGAACATGGAGCGAGGAAACCAATATACTTCACCAAGAATCAATTTCTTTAGTTTTTCCTGAATATACAGATGAGGGTTATAAGGATATATAGAATACACAAATGCAAATGCTTTTAAGAACATTTTTGTATATTTTTTTTTAAGAATGTGATTTACTATGTTTTTAGTATAGTAACACTTACTGCCTCTTTTTGTTTTCATTTAAAGAAATCTTAAACATTATAGCCACACAAATGTGGTTCAGGCATCGCGTATTTCAACTATCATATAAACATATAATTAGCAACATTTTAATATATAATATTTCATAGGAATATTGATGTATAATTTATTTCCATATTCACTTGTGTCTCCCAAAATGCCTGATAAACATGATTTAAGTCCTGATGTCCTATTCAGTGGACATGAATGAAATCAACATCCTGTTCTGTAACAGAAAGTCATTTTTTGATTTGAAACCCCATAACGTTTTCCTGAGATATTGGTTTATGAAATACAATTTGAAAAGTAGTCCAATTTAAATTATAATTACAATATATTATCATATTTCCATAAGAGTGGTACATTTGATCACTAAATTAATGTCAGGCATTTTTAAAGACCAAGGATAAGTTGGTATCTACACTCACCTAAAGGATTATTAGGAACACCATACTAATACTGTGTTTGACCCCCTTTCGCCTTCAGAACTGCCTTAATTCTACGTGGCATTGATTCAACAAGGTGCTGAAAGCATTCTTTAGAAATGTTGGCCCATATTGATAGGATAGCATCTTGCAGTTGATGGAGATTTGTGGGATGCACATCCAGGGCACGAAGCTCACTTTCCACCACATCCCAATGATGCTCTATTGGGTTGAGATCTGGTGACTGTGGGGGCCATTTTAGTACAGTGAACTCATTGTCATGTTCAAGAAACCAATTTGAAATGATTCGAGCTTTGTGACATGTTGCAGTATCCTGCTGGAAGTAGCCATCACAGGATGGGTACATGGTGGTCATAAAGGGATGGACATGGTCAGAAGAATGCTCAGGTAGGCCGTGGCATTTTAAACGATGCCCAATTGGCACTAAGGGGCCTAAAGTGTGCCAAGAAAACATCCCCCACACCATTACACCACCACCACCAGCCTGCACAGTGGTAACAAGGCATGATGGATCCATGTTCTCATTCTGTTTACACCAAATTCTGACTCTACCATCTGAATGTCTCAACAGAAATCGAGACTCATCAGGCCAGGCAACATTTTTCCAGTCTTCAACTGTCCAATTTTGGTGAGCTTGTGCAAATTGTAGCCTCTTTTTCCTATTTGTAGTGGAGATGAGTGGTACCCGGTGGGGTCTTCTGCTGTTGTAGCCCATCCGCCTCAAGGTTGTGCGTGTTGTGGCTTCACAAATGCTTTGCTGCATACCTCGGTTGTAACGAGTGGTTATTTCAGTCAAAGTTGCTCTTCTATCAGCTTGAATCAGTCGGCCCATTCTCCTCTGACCTCTAGCATCAACAAGGCATTTTCGCCCACAGGACTGCTGCATACTGGATGTTTTTCCCTTTTCACACCATTCTTTGAAAACCCTAGAAATGGTTGTGCGTGAAAATTCCAGTAACTGAGCAGATTGTGAAATACTCAGACCGCCCGTCTGGCACCAACAACCATGCCACGCTCAAAATTGCTTAAATCACCTTTCTTTCCCATTCTGACATTCAGTTTGGAGATTGTCTTGACCAGGACCACACCCCTAAATGCATTGAAGCAACTGTCATGTGATTGGTTGATTAGATACTTGCATTAATGAGAAATTGAACAGGTGTTCCTAATAATCCTTTAGGTGAGTGTATAAACATCTGATATCTCTGAAAAGTCCTGAATGTGCACTGTGACATGTGACATGTATGGTGTCAGAGAAATTCACTAAAATATAATGTCCACTACAGTGGACAAAAGTCTATTCCTGGGTCCCAGGAGGATAATTGAAGGATCAGTAAAAGGCGCTCACTCTTCTAAATTAATTTGGCCACACTCATAATGACAAAATGTCAAACATGGCTGGACAGAACTAAATATGTTCAAGTAAATTTTTTGTCTTTTGTTTATTTTAGATACAAAACTGCTTAAAGGAATAGTTCACCCATAAGTTGTACTTTGCTCTGTAAAACATTAGATTTATGCTTAAAATAAGGTAACGCAATTTGGGATTAGACAAATAAACCTAATTCAAGATATAATTCCTAAAAACAATCTCATTAATGTATCTTGCTAGAACTTAAGACAAAAATACTGATTAATAAAATAATATTTTGCAGTGGAAGTTATGGTATGTTATTGAGCTTTAATGTTAAAGGAACACTCCACTGTTTTTTGAAATAGGGCTTATTCACCTTCTTTCCTACATTTAGATAGGTGGGCAAATGCATTTTTGTTTCAGTGTATGCATTGTTTTAGTTTGACAGGGTCGGCGCTAGCTTAGCTTAGCACAATGAATGGAATCCTTTGTTGCCAGCTAGCATGTCCTGAGTAAAAGTGATAAAAAATAAATAAAAAACCCACCTAGTTACTTCTTGTGGCCTGCGTATTCACAACAAGTACAAATAGCGATGCAGATTAACACTAGGCGATTTCCTAGGCAGATATTGACTTGGGACTATATTAGGGGGAAGCACAGGCGAAGCACTGCTACTTAGGCGAAGCACTGCTACTTGGGCGCAGAGATATCACGCAACACATGAAATCCCATGACTTCCGTCAACATACCGGCGTGAATAGTAGCTGGCTATTTTTCCTACAGTACATGAATGGAGATGAACATGGCTAATTTTGTGAGAGACGAAGAGGGTGACTTCTCAGACAGTCAAGAGCCAGAACTATACAGAGTTTTCAGAAGAGGAGCTGCGTACTTTGGAAATAGAACGACAGGAGGAGGAGGTTGCGATCGCTCAACAGCCTGAGGACGTGAGGATGAGAGCGAACACGAACTGGTGGTGTGAATGTGGGGGAATATGCCAGTCTATGCCAACTGAAATAGAGTGTCTGTGCTGTGGCGAGTGGGACAAGTTACTGCCGTCGATGACCAGGCTCAACGTGTCAGATCAAGATGAGCGTGCCCACAGTTATGTCACAGCTACCGAAGATTTGACGGCGTTCCATCCTGCAGTACTCGATTTTTTTTTTCTGTGTGATAAAGTGAACTGGAAAAAGCGCCCCACGCCGAATGGACCAAATGGATAGCTGTCCACAGAGTAAGTGATTATTTTAAACATGACGCATGTATAGATCGACCCATATTATACCTGTATTCACATTCACATATACCACATATTCACATTTCATGTGTTGCGTGATATCTCTGCGCCCAAGTAGCAGTGCTTCGCCTGTGCTTCCCCCTAATATAGTCCCAAGTCAATATCTGCCTAGGAAATCGCCTAGTGTTAATCTGCATCGCTATTTGTTCTCGTTGTGAATACACAGGCCACAAGAAGTAATTAGGTGGGTTTTTTTATTTATTTTTGTATCACTTTTACTCAGGCCATGCTAGCTGGCAACAAAGGATTCCATTCATTAAGCTAAGCTAAGCTAGCGCCAACCCTGTCAAACTAAAACAATGCATGCACTGAGCAACATGACATCATGACTTTGCGTAAACATACACGCCACTTTCAAGTCAAGTGGCGTGTTATTTATACGCATTTTGAGCTTTCCGCGTGTATGTCCACGCGCGTGTATGTGTACGCCGTTAAACGTCCGAGTGATTCCGCGTGTATGTGTACGCCGTTAAATGTCCGAGCGAAACGGAGGAAAATGTATATCTACATCTGGGGAGCAATATTTTTTTTCCTAGGATGGTAGGGGAACACTCATAAATGGTATTAACCCGAGTGATGGGTAGGTTTAGGGACGCGGTTGGGGTAGGTCATATATATTTATATACAGTAATGTAACGTAAATCAACGGCGTTGATAAACACGCTGAAAAGCGATTATGCGTGTTGATAACACGCCAAAAATGGAAATACGAATTGGCGTGTCATACATACGCCATTTCATGAGATCAGTCTGCACTGAGACAAAAATGCATTTGCCCACCTATCTAAATGTAGGAAAGAAGGTGAATAAGCCCTATTTCAAAAAATGGTGGAGTGTTCCTTTAATGACATGGTGTGCACGCAGCTTCAGCTTCAACTATAGCTTGATCTAACCAGGCACCCATGTTTGGATCAAATGTAGACAAATCCAATCGTTGGTTGAAATCTTTTAATTAAATTTGAAACCCAACAGTTCATATTTGAGCCAAATATGAGTTGAAACCACCCAGCATTTTTTTTGAGTGTGGTTATGCATGACTCCACAGGGAAGTATTGTGGCCTTGCTCACCAAATTGACCTGCTCTGGCAGAAATCTGTTGACAAAACACTTGCAACAGCTATAGGCTACCTATTCGCTAACTAACTATGGATTATGTAACATGAAATATGTATTTTTACCTACACTGTAGATGTGTGAATGTTCTCTGTGTGGGAAATGGAGCTCAGATACAAACACATGAACATGTTTGCTGTTTTCCCCTTTTTCATATATGTTTCTTGCGATGATTTTAGCAACATGGTTTTTTCCAACTCCTGTAGTCCCATGGAAAGACAGAACCAGCGGTTTGTTTGGGTTTCTGTCAGTCATAAATGACGATACAGCTTTTAATACAACATCAGACACGATGTGCTGCCCAAAGAGAGATTTATTTAAATCTGCCTCCAAACCTGAAAGATGTAAAGATATGTGGTCAAAAATATTGTTAGTTTGTAGTTTGCAATGATAATTTATACTAAAAATGTATAATTTAGCTTATAATTTATAGGCCTACTATAACTATAAATAACTGAGCAAGCACAAAACATTTTTACAAGGTTGCATTTTGTTACACAGTACCACACCTGCAATAATGTTGCAAATTTCTCATGGAAAAACTAGTAAATGAAAGTAATGTTATAACATTTAGAATAATAAATGCTGAATTTCAGAAAGTGAATTCTTAAGAAATATAAAAACACAACACTTGAGTCTCAAATAGACAAATTTACATATCTCTCCCTTTTGTTCAAAAAGCACTGAAACATCATACAAATTTAAGACGTAGGCTACCAGGTAAATGTATGAGGTCCCTAAAATGTGGCAAGGGGGACATGGTAACATTCTACCAATAGTCCAGTCATTTTAAGCCAAAATGGGGGTCAACCTTGAACAAATTGCAACAGAAGCAAGCTCAACTGATTTTGTATCCTCAATATGTCCTGAGTAAGGAAAAAAAGCCCCGAAGAATCCCATTAGGGGAAAGTTTCGAAAAAGACCCAAATATAGCCTATTCATACGCCTATTCATTCTTTTTCTTACGTGAATAGGATAAACATTTTAACCTTTAGATATCACCATGAAAATTACTGAGTTGATTACGTACATCAAGACAAACAAAAAATGTATTACAAGTTTTTTGAAATTGTTTGTTAACATGGACAAACGGTGCATAATCTAATTACGACGTATGTGCTAATTTGCATAAATACCACAACAGGTCTAAACATTGGGTCTAGCCAGGTGAAAATGTCTTGTTGGATCTTGTTGACACATAACAGTAAAATACTTAATGTTAAGGTCTGAATGGAACTCATTTAGGCTACCCATGAGCATTAATACATAGAGGCAGGAAGAAGTACTTTAAACCAGCCTTTATTAATTATTATTGCAGAGATGGGGTTTGGGGCTGGGTCTGTGGGACTGTTTCTGGGGATTCACTTTTTATTTTACTTACCTTTTGTCTTCTGCATTCTCCTTACCATTGTCTCCTGTTCTTCCCTCAGACTCGTCCCCCAGAAACAGTCCCACGGACAAAGCCCCAAACCCAATCTCTTAATAAAGGCTGGTTTCTAAAGTACTTCTTCCTGCCTCTATGTATTAATGTTCATGGGTAGCCTAAATGAGTTCCATTCAGACCTTAACATTAAGTATTTTACTGTTATGTGTCAACAAGATTCAACAAGACATTTTAGCACAGACATAATTAGATTATGCTCCGTTTGTCCATGTTAAACAATTTCAAAAAACGTGTAAAACATTTTTTGTTTGTCTTGATGTAAGTAATCAACTCAGTAATTTTCATGGTGATATCTAAAGGTTAACATTTTTTATCCTATTCACGTAACGTAAGAAAAAGAATGAATAGGCTATATTTGGGTCTGTTTCGAAACTTTCCCCTAATGGAATTCTTCTGGACTTTTTTTTTTTTTCCTTACTCAGGACATATTGAGGATACAAAATCAGTTGAGTTTGCTTCTGTTGCAATTTGTTCAACCTTTTTTCATAAAATGAATGGACTAGGCTATAACATTTTAACCATGCCCAAAAAAAAAAACAAAAAAAAAAACTTACCACATGTAGGCTATTACGCGGGATAAAAACTCTTTCAAGACTCCCAAAAAACTTTAGCCAACACATTGCTGGAAAGTTATTAAAGTTTGCGAAATTAAGTTTGTGACATTTGAAATCACCGTAGCCTATATTTTGGAAATAAACAACAAAACATCTGAAGCGTAAACTTACATACGATACATTATTTTCCGGGTATAGCCTACTCACGTTTAGTGTCAAAAGGCAGCAAACCGTCCCATTCCAAATACACGTTAACCAGGTAAGAGCCGAAAGCCACAAGCACATCCAGGAAACCTGACGCTAATGTTATATTAGACAACAAAAATAAAACGATTAAAAGATTTTGCGCTAACATTGTGGGAGCGAATCACTCAGGCCTCTTTCAGTCTTGGTTTCATTTTTGTAAAGGAACTCGGAGGGGAACTGACGAATTAAGAAGAGTGAAACCGTATAGGCTACTCCTTCAGCAAACATTCGGCTTCCTGTTAAAACAATACATATTTCAAAGCAGCTTTACAGAAAATGCATGTGTCAAGATTACAATTTAGAGTGCTCTGTTATCAGAGGTGACTGATGAATTTCAGAAATTTACATATAAAAATCAGTTAGCTAATAATGTGTTACTACAGTTTTTTTTTTTTTTTTTTTTTTTTTAATTGGTAACAAGCATCGGTCAATACTGAAGCCACATGTTCAAAACTCTTCACACATTCAGTGAAACAGAAGAGAAGTCTGAACAATTTTTCACACAAAATGCATTCAATAACCACATTTTTCAAAATCCATGAACACTTTTGTCATTCATGTTGTAATGTAATTACATGCATTCATTACATGCAATTTATGCATGTTGTAATTGTAATGTTGACATGTATTTTCTGTAAAGCTGTTTTGAAATGATGTGTTGTGAAAAGTGCTATACAAATAAATGTTAATTGAATTGAATTCATACCTCACACTATATTTGCAGCACATTTTTGCTATCACGAATGCTAACACACTGCTTTCAAAATTGATAAAAGCACATTCAGATTGCAAACTCTGTGCATTTCTGGAGGAATTATATTGAAATATAAAATCTTTGCTGAATATTTACAATGAAATTACAGTTTTTTTATTGCTAACAATCAGTGTACATTACTCAAGCCACATTTTCAAAACTCTTCAGTCTGCATTACCAACATGAATCTTGGCCAAACAGTTAATCTCACCTCCAAAACTCACTCTGACCAACAAAACACTTATACCTCAAAACAAGCTTGTTTCAACATAACACTGGCAACAATTCTCATTCAGAAAACACGTGTCATTCATAACACACTGACCTAAAAAACATACAACAGGGAGCATTTCATAAATGATAAACTTTGATCTTTGAAACAAAAATCAGTATTTCATTATTAACATATTAACATATTAACTGTATTGCAGCGCAAAGAATGAATAAGAAATGCAGCATTTTTTATTTTCTATATATTTATATAGTCATTTACCTGCAAATATAAAAATTAGAAATAAAAAACAAAACACATTCCCAAAGCAATAATTACGCAAACAAACAAGCAAACATCAGAACATGTATAATCCAGTGTGTATTGGAGTGCCAGCTGTGTCAGGAGGCCTTTCTGTGCAATTTGTATGTTTTCTCCGTGTTGGTTTACTCTGTGCTCCAGTTTACCTCACAATCCAAAGACATACAGGACAGGTGAATTAGAGAATGGAAGTTTGCCCGAATGTGTAAGTGTAAATGTGTGTGTATGTGTGTGTGTGTGTCATCCCTGTCATGGCCCGTCCATCTGTCCAGTGTGTTTTTGACCTGAGACGCTGGGAAAGACTCCAGCCTCACCACAACCCTAGGACAAGCACTTTGGAAAATGGATGGAATTCATTGACACAGTCCAAAAGGCAGTTGAAGGATGACATGTGTAATTCAAATATTTGTCTGACTCCAATATAATTAATCTGACTCCATTAAAGTTGTTGTTATTCTTTAACCTCTTATTCTTTAAAGGTAAAGGTCTTTCTTAGAACTGATAGGAAAACGTAGGATTTAACCTGAACGTTTATGAAAGTTATCAGTGATAAAAGGAAAGATTCTCAACATTCTTAAAGCAAGCAAAGTTATTTATTAAGTTACATGTTTAAAGGGGTCATATAATGCCATTTTTGTACAACCTAATATGATTCTTTAGGGTCTAAATTAAAAGTTTGTAATATACTTTAATTAAAAATTCTCATTAGTATTGTAAGAAAACACTCATTTTACCTGGTCAAAAACAGCTCTGTTTTCAGCACGCCGTTTAAGTGCATGTGTCTTTAAATGATAATGAGCTTTGCTCACCCCGCCCCTCTGTTCTGTGGGCGTTTTGACCTGACACAACACACATGGAGTGTTGCCTTGACAACGGCGTATATATGAAGAATGGCAGCGGGAGCCTCTGAGGACACTGTGCAACCTATCAATTTGAACCGGAGTCGGACCCGGAACAAAATGACGGCCCCGAAGAAGTTCGACAATTAAGGCTCGAACATTACGTTAACCAACCATTCAGAAACGTCCTGTTCGACTCGAACAGGACGTTTCTGAATGGTTGGTTAACGTAATGTCACTTTGTGTGTACTGGCAGGGTAGAGTAGTGAGATACGAACGCTATGTGTTTACTGATGTATACGTTCATTGACAGATTGATGTTACAGCTAATAGTCATGAAAAAAAAAAATTCAGTAAATGTAGGCTTTGTCAGTGATGCGTAATGTTATCTATGCAGTATTAGGTACAACTGTCAGGGCTGAAGCACTGACATGAGGTCACGGCAGGAATGTTTCTAGCAGTAGTTGAAGGACACCTAAGATTTTGTGTGACCATTCATCTTCATGCAGTTATAACAGTTTTTTTGACATTACTTCTTAATCAGTAACAGACACCTTTATAAACCATCTACAAAAGTAAGCTTAGTGTAGTATTACCATGTTAACTTTAACACCTGCGTACACATTTTGTAATAACACAATAACCATAACGCGTCGTTCATTATAACGTGGGATTATGAATTATATTGATAACGTTGTACATAGAAAACATGCCGTAATGTACCCTGAGTGTAAACAGCCGCATTCATCGTGAAGCGTGCAGCAAGTGATTTGCAAAGATTAATATAAAGATTAATATAAAGGTTAATAAAACGTTACACTCACTTCTTCAGGAGGTGCAGCAGGAACACGAATAGTTGGTACCGATCCTTTTTTCAGGAGCAGCTTCTTAGCAAAACCAGCTTTATATTGACCTCGTTAGTAAAGCAGTCTGGTGTGTGAAATGATTCGCGCAAACATGAAAGCATTGACATTGATCGTGGGGAATATTCCCTTCGAAAACAAAACACAGCCACTGCGTTTAAAGCGGTTCGGATTTAGGAACATCAAAATGACTGCTGTGTTCGTTATTACACCCAAGAACAGAACACCACAATCGCTTAGACGACATTCTGCTCCAGCGTATCAACAATGGCGGACTATGATTGACAGCTCGCTCACGAGCGAGGGCGGGTCTGTGTTGAAACGCTGCTGTCAATTAACAATCGTGGGAGGGGCGTCCGACCTTGTGACGTCACACGGTCAAATGGCTTGATTTGAGACGGGAAAACATATTAAAGAAGATTTAAAAAAAAACACTGGATGGATTTTTACCATTTTATGATGTACAGGCACTGCCAACACACATTTCAGTATAATCAACTTGTAAAAGTGCATGTACCATTATATGACCCCTTTAAATATACAGACAGTAGGATGGAACTGAATAGAAAACTTAGTTGTAACAAATAATGCACTGTTGTGCAAATGAGGCCGTAAAAGCCTTTCTCATAGTATGAGGTTACGTGTGTGAGAGTGGCAGGGTAAAAGCCTTTCTCCTAGATCAACAGTTACCTTTCCTTCTTATACCCTGAGCAAAGCATTGTTAAACATGAGTGGAATACCAACACCGAAAGGGTAGTGATCAAGAGGGGGAGAAGAACATTGACATATTCTCTTCAATGCATGTTTAACCAATAGTACATTAGGATACTTTAATATCTCTATTAAGTTCACCACCATTAATTTCAGTTTATAAGCTGTCAGATGAGACCAAACATGATATAGTTACATATTAGAACACACTAGTAAATAAACAGTATGTAGTTGAAAGCCTATGTCCTGTGAAGCAAATGGTACAGATGTGTCATTGAGGTGAAAATGACGCTGTCTCTCCCGACAGAACCATCCTGTGCCTGGAGTGTCCCAACAGTCCTCAATCAGCAAATTGATGAAATCCCTTGCACTAGATAGGCATTAGAATACTGTGATGATGAAGGCCATTGTGCAACATTTAATTCACATGTATACATTTAAAAGGCTTTTTGAAGTAGTATACTAGGGCAGTAAAGAGTTCTGCCCATATTTGCTCTGCCCTACAATTGTGAAAAAAAAAGTGCTGCTTTCATCTATTCATCAGTATAAACGGCCAATTTCTGTCTGACAGACTTGCAGCCTTTAACAGCAAATATTCTCTCTTCTTTGGGGAAGAAGGGCATTTCTCTCACCACTCCAAATACCATATCATGAAATCTGCGTATTTTTAGATGGGAAATCTCAGCCAGGACGCACTGACGCACATGCTTCTTCTCCAGAGGTAGGAAAGGAATATAGTGGTCAACCAGATGATGATCTATGAGACTGGAGTGCTGAAATCCACCTATACAATATAGAGGAACACATTTTACATATGTAATACATTCAAGAATGTAACCAGAGAAATCAAATGTAATATATAAAAAAAAAAAAATATATATATATATATATATATATATATATATATATATATATATATATATATATATATCCTTTATATATAAATTATATTTATACATAAATATATATTTCAACGCTCTTTCAATACCCTCTTCATTGAAGATGCTTTGAGAGATTTTAATCTCCAGTTCATTTCTGTTCATCCTGATCTCTTCCCGTTTTTTGCCTTCATTCCAGAAATCCAGCGCCACTTTGGCAATCAAACTCCCACCTGCATTACTACAAATAAACACAGTTTCTCATTAGTTGGGAGAGTTTTGGGAGAGTAGAGGTATTTAACCCTCCTTGAATCTAACAATTACATTTTTTACCTGAGAAAGATGAAGATTGCATTGTGAAATGACACTCCGTCTACACGGGCATTGTAGTCCAGAAAAGGTTTTAAGGTTTCAATCAACTGAGGATTCATCTTGTCCATTTCATCAAATATGAACATGGAACGGGGAAAACTTGATACATTTCCATGAATCCACTGCTTTAGCTGTGCCTGGATATACAAAACATACAAATCCCAGTTAAGATGATTAGTTAAATGCTACAAATAGCCTACCACAGTTAAAGGGGGGGTACAATGGTGTTTCATGTATTCAGAGTTGTTTACAGTGTTAAAGAGATGGATTCTCATGCTTAACATGGCCAAAGTTTTTTAAAAATATTTTGGACGAATAACGGAGAATTTCTGTGCCGAAAATCTTACTTCCGGGTTGGTACAAGTTTCGGCTGTTTTTTTTTCGACCGTGGATCTAATGACGTAGACCAGAGTGGAACTCCTTATATGAGCATTTCTCCCGGAAAAGCACGGCCGCGCACACGTCGACTAGAGGAGAGCGCGACCGCGCACCTCAACGCGCTTCAACAGGAAATCATCGGCAGCGCTGCATAGTGTCTCCAAAGTGTGTTTTTGGATGTGAGGGAAAGCTTACCAAAGAACCCAGCGTTAGGAACAGTGGATGCTGTTTGTTCCCTGCATTTCGACGATGAATGTTTTATAAACAAAGCCCAGATCGACGGATTCTCTCTATGGCTCTGGCTTCGCCCACACGACCCGCCTCCAGACGCTCGTTTTTTTCCGGAAAGACTCGGTACAGCCTATCTTTTCTGTTATAAATATAATAAAACTAAAGACTTTTTGGAGATATGAAGGATGCAATACTACTCTATAGGTACTCAAGATTAACAGGAGATTGAGTGAAAATGAGCATTTCACCCCCCCCTTTAAGATTAAAGGAGAACTCCGGTCAATTTTAACATTGAGCTCATTTTTTTGTAAATTTGGAGTGCTGTCAGTACAGAGAACAACGACAAAAATCGGTGTTGCCTACACCGTGTTATCCTCTTTTTAAAATTTGCACCCTGTTGACTTCAATGGGGCAATATTTAAACCTGCTTTTAGCCTCTTAACATCCTTGAAAAATTGACCGGAGTTCTCCTTTAATCTTAGTCACAAGACCTAAACTGATCTTATTGGAATATACATTATTACTTACGCTATAGAGGTCTGACTTTACTTTGTGTGGGAAATGATGCTGAGATGTAAATGTGTGAACATGTTTACTGTTTTCTCCTTTTTCATACACATTTCTTGTGATGATTTTAGCAACATGGTTTTTTCCAACTCCTGCAGTCCCATGGAAAGACAGAACCAGCGGTTTGTTTGGTTTGCTGTCAGTCATAAATGATGTTACAGATTTTAGTACAACATCAGACGCAATGTGCTGCCCAAAGAGAGATTTATTTAAATCTGCCTCCAAACCTGAAAGATGTAAAGATATGTGGTCAATAATATTTTTGTAGTTTGCAATGATAATTTATGTCCTACTAAAATATAAATAATGTATATTATAACGTATACCATAACTTATAATGGGGGACTAAAACTGTACTAACTTAGTCCAGTTCAGACTATGTTGGTCTTAACTGGACAAATTTCTCATGAAAAACTAGACTTGGTAGTATATGAGAGTAATGTTAACATTTAAAATAAAAAATGTTGAATTTCAGAAAGTTAATTCTTAAGAAATATAAAAATACAACACATTCCACACACAAAAAAACTTTTTTTTACATTGCTGGGAAGTTATTAAAGTTGCGAAATTAAGTTTGTGGCATTAGGAATCACCGTATCTTTTGAAAAACAATCAACAAAACATCTTAATCAGAAAATTACATACGATAGTCCTACATTATTTTTCTGTTTTACTCACATTTAGGGTCAAAAGTCAGCAAACCATCCTGTTCAGAAAACATGTTAAGCAGACCCAGATAACATGACGCTAATGTTATATTAGACACCAGAAATAAAATTAAAAAATGCTGCGCTTTCATTGTGGAAACTAATCACTCTGGTCTCTTTCAGTTTTCCCGTTTCGTTTCTGAAGAAAGTAGGAGGGGAAATGATGAATTAAGGTGAGTGAAACTGCAGAAGAACCGCTAACACGGAAGTTTACTTTCGTTTTCATTGACGTCATAAAAGAGGTGTAAACTAATAAAGAGAACAGCAAATACAAAATGTGAGAATAGTGAACCTAGGAAGTGGTTGTTCCAGAGACAGATAACCTGGAGAGAAGGCAGTAAACGGGCAGTATTGTGGCCTGTTGCTTCTTGACGCGCTCCAGTGAGTCAGGGAAAGGAGAATTGCCGTTTTGTACCTGCATATCTTCACACAAGCCTACTCCGGTCTAAGCATGTTGGCACAGCTTGTCATTCCTAAAGCACTCCTCTGTAAACCTGCGATCTGCTCAAACCTGGTCAGTGACTCCACGCCTGCTCACAATCACAAACCCTATGCTCACAATCACGACTAACGCACACCTCACAATCACAAACGCTATGCTCCCAATCACGACTAACACACACCTCACAATCACAAACGCTATGCTCCCAATCACGACTAACACACCTCACAATCACAAACGCTATGCTCCCAATCACGACTAACACACACCTCACAATCACAAACGCTATGCTCCCAATCACGACTAACACACCTCACAATCACAAACGCTATGCTCCCAATCACGACTAACACACACCTCACAATCACAAACGCTATGCTCCCAATCACGACTAACACACACCTCACAATCACAAACGCTATGCTCACAATCACGACTAACACACCTCACAATCACAAATGCTATGTTCACAATCACGACTAACACACACCTCACAATCACAAACGCTATGCTCACAATCACGACTAACACACCTCACAATCACAAACGCTATGCTCACAATCACGACTAACACACCTCACAATCACAAACGCTATGCTCACAATCACGACTAACACACACCTCACAATCACAAACGCTATGCTCACAATCACGACTTACACACCTCACAATCACAAATGCTATGTTCACAATCACGACTAACACACCTCACAATCACAAATGCTATGTTCACAATCACAAGAAACACACACACATTCATAAAGCCTCAAAGCATATTTTTTATGAAATGGCTTGATGATGTTTTAATCCGGGGGGGGGGGGGGGGGGGACTTTGTGAATGAAAATGACTCTACTTGCTTGACAAACAAAATTAATTTGAAAAATGACTGAGATGTTGTGTTACATTTGTGTGCGACGTTTCTTTATTATTTGATTTTTGGGCTCATATGATTGATGCTTATATAACTATACGAAACTGATCTTTTGTTCCCTTTCAGTCAGTCTCTCGACGTTACGTCGGACCGAAGAATAGGAATCTCGCTAGAGAGGCCAATCTACCTCGAGTGTAACTAAATGAGCCAATGGACATTGGCATGCAATGATTTGCAGCAGCTGCTCAGCCACCTAGTGTGGATATATAATGAGCAGCATGTGCAATTGCATCTTTAGCTTTTCGCTTCAGAGCCGTGCATCTGTTGTTCCTGCTTCTGAAGAGTTAATCAGTTGAAAGACGAGCCCCAGGAAGAAGCTACTTTTTGCGGTTTTGGAAGAGTAGAGGTATTTAAATCAGCTTGAATCAAACAATTAAATGTTTTACCTGAGAAAGATGAAGATTGCATTGTGAAATGACACTCTGTCTACACGGTCATTGTAGTCCAGAAAAGGTTTTAAGGTGTTGATCAGCCGAGGATGCGTTTTGTCCATTTCATCAAATATGAACATGGAGCGAGGAAACCAATATACTTCATCAAGAATCAATTTCTTTAGATTTTCCTGAATATACAGAAAATGCAAATGGATTTAAGAACATGGCATTTTTTTATTTGCATCATTTTTTAAGAATACGATTTATGTTTTTTAATATAGTAAAACTGTTGTTGTTTCAAAGAATCAGTAAAATGAGTTCACTCTCCTGAATTACTTTGACCCCGCTCAAAATGACAAAATGTGAAATGGCCAGGTGGAAATAATTAACTATGCTAATAGTAAAATATTTGTCTTTTGTTTATTTTGGAAACAAATTAATTTACAAAGTAGATTACAATGAGGAGAAATAATATTATTATTTTTATTATATATTTTATTTTTATTATTATATTATTTCTCTCTAATTCTAAAACTCTGTAAGACACTTACTTTATAAATGAATAAAATTTGAAATATTGTCGCTGTCGGACGGAAACCCAAATTCCTCTTGCTGCTCTCTCGGCCCATTACTCACTAAATTTCTCAAAACAATTTAACTTATTACCAGACATGCTAAATATCATTAATCAGTCCCTACAGCAAGGAATTTTTCCACAAATTTTATAAAACTGCAATTGGCCCCTGTTCAAGCTATATATCTTGATTCTTCTGTGTGTTTAATACAGACCAATATCTAATCTTCCACGCCAATAAAAGGCATTTCTTACGGGCAAACCACAGCACAGAAACAGCTTTGATTAAGGGTTTAAAGGATCTGGAAGTTATTTGGGACTCTGGTAACTTGGCAATTCTTGTTCTCTTAGATCTCAGTGCTACTTCTGAAACCAGTGATCATGAGATTCTACTCGACGACTACAGAAATGGGTCGGTCTATCAGGTCCTGTCTTAGACTTTTCAGATCCTCCTTATGCAGCAGGGAATGTTACACTACACCTCCAGGCGTTACGTCATATCTTGTGGTGTTCCTCAAGGCTCAATTTTGTGTCCTCTATTATTTAACATATGCATCCTTTAGCTGGTGTAATTAATAAGTACAATATTTATTTTTACCAGTAAGTATACAGATGACATGCAACTCTATCTTTCACTTGCACCAGATACTATAATTCAATCTCCACCCTGCTGGACTGCAGAGAGATCATAAAATTGTGGATGTCACAGAACTACAGCTAAACAGAGATAAGACAGAGGTACTTTGAACATTAATGACACACAGAGATCTTGACTCTTTATCAATAAAAGCCAGTAATCAGGTCACATACTTATGAATCGTGTTTGACAGTGACCACAATCTTCTTATTGTTGTATTTAACTTTTTTTTATATATATATAAAAATAAAAATAAAACGTATTATAAATAAATATAAATATCCCCCCTTCCCCTCCCAAATACTTTTGAACTCAAAATGTTATGGAAATAGCATTTGAGATATCATAATACAATTTAGGAGTAGATTACCTACAGGTAAGCAATTAAAAATACAACTATTGCTGAATAGTCGCATCAACACGATACATTAGTTTGAGATTTTGCTCACCTTCAGGACCAAAGGGCAATAAAGGATCCAGTTCAAACACAAAGTTGCATGAAAGCAATTCTACTTATGCCGCCTTTAGTTTTGGAAGGAAACCTGCCAGATGAAAAAGTGTATAGTGCACGCCCACATTATTATCATGCAAGGCAATTGGCCTATGACAATTCAAATAAAAACACACTGATCTCCATTAGGTTGGATTTCCCACCTTAGATTAAAAGCTATCTCGTTCAAAATTATTGAATTAGAGACCAGATATAGTTGAGAATTATGCTGTTTACAATGAAAAATATTCAATTGTTCTTTGTGTGTTATATAAAATTTTCTCAACATTTTCTCAACATTTATTCATGATTTATGTTTAAACGTGGGTTTATGTCACAAGTTTCCTCCAAACCATCAATGTCAGGTAGCTGCCACGGGCTGCAATAGGAATTCAAATGAACATTTTTTTCATCACAATTCACCAGTATACATACACTATCAGCTTAAAGGGGGGGTACAATGGTGTTTCATGTATTCAGAGTTGTTTACAGTGTTAAAGAGATGCTATGCTATGCTAAACATGGGCTTAAAAAACATGGGCTTAAACATGAGTTTAAAAAAAATATTTTGGACGAATAACGGAGAATTTCTATGCTGAAAATCTTACTTCCGGGTTGGTACAAGTTTCGGCTGGTTTTTTTTAGATCGTGGATCTAATGACGTAGATCAGAGTGCAACTCCTTATATGAGCATTTCTCTCGGAAAAGCTCGCCCGCGAGCACGTCGACTAGAGGAGAGCGAGACCGCGCACATCAACGCGCTTCAACAGGAAATCATCGGCAGCGCTGCATAGGATTTGTTCAAGAATGTCTCCAAAAAAGTGTGTATTTGGATGTGAGGGAAAGCTTACCGTGTTCAGTTTTCCAAAGAACCCAGTGTTACAGGAACAGTGGATGCAGTTTGTTTTTCCGGGGCAGCAACGGAGTGTAGGAAGTGCGGTTGTGTGTTCTGGCCATTTCAGTGACGAATGTTTTATTAACAAGGCTCAGGTCGACGCTGGATTTGCAAATCGTTTGCTATTAAAACGTGGAGCGGTCCCAGTGATAAAAGACCCCATTCATGTAAGTACAACTGGATCAGATTTCTGTCTTTTGCTGGAAATCAAGCACTAACGTTACCGCTTGACTCTATAGCTCCGCCTCCAGGACCTCGGCTTTTTCCGGAGAGAATCGGAAAGCTGTATTTTTCTTTTCTAAATATAATAAAACTAAACACTTTTTTGAGATATTAAGGATGCACTACTACTCTATAGGTACTCAAGATTAACATGAGATTAGGTGAAACTGTGCATGTTATGTACCCTTTAAACAAACAGTCATCCAAATGGACCTACTTAAACGCGTGGAGCTGGAACTGTCATTTGAATGTGCACATGATGCCCAGCAGGTGGAGACAAATATTCACAAGTATTCAGACAAGGGTGCAGATGAATTTATAAACATCTGTGGTAAATACACTGTTAAATACACATTATTTTGTAAACATGTCATATGAAGTAACTTATTAGATGCTCTAAAAATTGGATTCCAAAAATAAAGTACTTGCATCAGTGTTGTAGAAAGTTACTTTTAGAGTAATGTTTTACAATATTGCATCACTCCCTTAAAAAAGTAACTGGTTCATTACTTGATTTACTTTTTATTAAAAGTCATGTGTTGTTACTTTTGCGTTACTTTTTCTTACCCTGGCTGTTCTTGCTTGCTTGTTTAATTTTTTTATACCAAAAAAAGTTCGATTTTTGACTGTTGTAGGCTAGTCAAATCTCTGTTCTGTGTAGTAGGCCTGTTGAAGTGCCAGCTGTGTCAGGAGGCCTTTCTGTGCAGTTTGTATGTTTTCTCAGTGTTGGTTTACTCTGTGCTCCAGTTTACCTCACAATCCAAAGACATATATGACAGGTGAATTAGAGAATGGAAGTTTACACATAGGTGTGTGTGTGTGTGTGTGTGTCATCCCTGTCATGGCCCGTCCATCTGTCCAGTGTGTTTTTGACCCGAGACGCTGGGAAAGACTCCAGCCTCACCACAACCCTACATAGGACAAGCACTTTGGAAAATGGATGGATTTCATTGATACAGTTGGTGTAAGAATTGTTATTGACCACCAGAGGGCGAAGTGGAGCATTCTGTCAAAAGCTGCGATATATCCAGTTGCAGGCCCGCAGCACCAGCAGTTTCAGGACCGCAGCAGAGAATGTCTCTAATAAGGGGAGAAGTGCCACTCAATAAACTTCCGGTTGCAGTTCCACTCTTGTTCCATATGAGGGCGCTCACAGGACGAGTGCAGAATGAATGGAGGTCTATGGAGCTATACCGCTCAAAATCCACTTTTCTTAGGATATAATTTTTTGTCTAGTAATTTGAATGTTGTTTTCGAAAGGGGATACAAAAAAATTACACATTGCTGGGTGTTAGATTTTTTAGAGTCACTTATTTGCTTTAAAAAGTCTTTCAAAATGTCAATGACGTCAGAATGCTGACTTCATTAGCAGTATACTAGCGTGTTACTGTATGGGCAACAACAACTCAACCTGTAAGAAATCGAAAATAAATAAGTACTCGTTCATTCAACTTTCGATCTATAACCCATGTTGAACTTGCAAAACCTACAATCAAATCTGAGATTTCTCAACGGCAATCGGGTGAAAGAGACCAACTTAGCCGTCTAGCCCCATAGACTCCCATTCATTCTGCACTCATGGCGAGCGCCCCCAGTGGAGCTCTGATTGGAACTACAACCAATAGGACTTAATAGGGCGTTGGAGCAAACAGGCTTTCCGTAGACGGGCTTTGACCATAGACAGTATATAAACTGGACACAGCGACCCCATTGGATTCAACGGAGGAAAGTGAAGTCAATTAGAAGCACTAACTTCCTGATGGTCGACCGTACTGCGCAGACTCAAACTGAGCTTGACGACGTAGATGTGACGTGAGCAACCCGTCTGTCTTCTAGTAGCTGTGCTAAGAGAAATCTGAATCATTCCCTTCCCAAACTTGCAGAGACGGAGAGTGTGAGTAGGAGGTGTCCATGAGCTGGAGCAGGAGAAACTTTTGCTAAGTATTCTGATTAATTACTTTGCCATTTTGCCTCCACATCCCCCCGATTGCGCGCAAGCTTCTCCTCCTGTCTATACGGTAATTTCTCTACTGTGCGACAGAGAGTCGCGTGGGTATGACGCAATCGTTAGCCTATTTTTACAAAAACTGCTTCTACGGGGCCATAACGTAAGATACAAGGTAATGGAGCCTTTTATACATTTTCGTGTTTCTTTAGAAATAAATAATGGACAAATGGAGTCTTTAAACGCCTCAGATGTAAAGTTATTCGCTGTCAAAGTGACGCCAAAATGAATGGGAGTCAATGGGATGCTAACAGCAGGTGATGGTCTGATAGCCAATGGCGGCGCCCGGGGAAGCTTCAACATAATATGAAACGCTGCCCCCCTGGCTTTGACCGCAGCCACAGAACCGGAAGTGAGGGGCGGGGCTTAAACAGTCAGAGTTGCGATTTTGATATTTTAATAAATGTGTAAGACACTGAGTATGTGGCATATTTAATGTCAAATAAAAAAAAATGTCATTAATAAATACAAAGCCTTGAACAAGTGAAACTTGTGTTTCTCTGTATGTAAACAAATAGGATATTTAAAAAATATTTATAAAACAATAGGTTTAAAATGTATTTAAACAGCTCATAATAAAAATAAATTGTCTATGATGCATTATATCCTGCAACATCTCAGTAGAACTGGGACTTACGAAAGCATCTTATTTGTGGACTTCAGTTCGGCCTTCAATACCATCATGCCTGATCTTCAGACAAACTGACCCAGCTCTCCGTGCCAATCCCAATCTCTCAGTGGATCATCAGCTTCCTAACAGACAGGGTCTTTGAGACTGAAAACTCACATCCAGGACTCTCACGATCATCACTGGCGCTCCTCAGGGTTGTGTCCTCTCCCCACTGCTCTTCTCCTGTGAAACAAATGACTTCACTTCAAAAGACCCCTCTGTCAAGCTCCTGAAATATGCAGATGACACAACAGTCATCACCTCATCCAAAATGGCGATGAGTTTGCTTACAGAGGTTGGAGGTTAAACAGCTGCCTGTCTGGTCATAACAACCTGGAGCTGAACACACTCAAAACAGTGGAGATGATAGTGGACTAAACCCAGCATTATTCCCACTCAGCATCACAGACAGCGCTGTGGCAGCAGTGGAGTCATTCAGGTTCCTGGGCACCACCATCTCTCAGGAACTGAAGCTGCTGAAACAATTCTACTCGGCCATCATCGAGTCTGTCCTGTGCTCATCTACAACTGTCTGTTTTGGTTCAGCCACTAAAGCAGACATCAGGAGACTACAACAGTCAGGTACCCCCCTGCCTACCCTCCAAGATCTTTACTCCTCCAGAGTGAGAAAAAGAGCTAAGAAAATCACTTTGGACCCCTTACACCCAGCCCACTCTCTCTGAGTTGCCCTCTGGCCGGCGCTACAGAACAGCCAGCCACTAACAGCTTTTTCCCGCAGGCTATATTCAGCCTGAACAATTAAACTCTCATAACTGTACATTGTCTACCATAACATCTAAAATTGTACATCTGTAAATTACATCATAACACACTTGTAATAACTGTACATTCATTAAAACCAATTATACATTGTTATATTGTAAAATACTGTATATATTTCTACTACTGTATTAAATTGCATTATTTACATTTTTGTTTCTTACATAATTGTTATACTTCATTCCTACTGTGTAATTCCTATGTATGTCTGCACTATGTCTATACTTTCTTTTGCACTGGAAGCTCCTGTCACCAAGACAAATTGCTTGTGTGAGTACACATACTTGGCAATAAAGCTCATTCTGATTCTGATGATGAAGAATAATACACACATACATGACTAACATAGTTGCATATGGAAAGAATTTTATGTTCCTGAAAAAAATTGTATTCTTCATATTACTTGAATAACTGGGTATTTAAAAATGCTGCGGTTCGAACATTCCGACACGCAAAGCGAATCGCGCACGTGACAGAGAGTGAGGCTTCATTTGTCCTCGATCACGTGACTCTGTGAATACGAATAACATCACTACCGTGGGGTCAGAGCTTATGCACCTCTTTTTGTTTTGTTGTTTTTGTCTGTAAAATGCAAGCAACGTTTTGGAGACAATAAATCTTTCATATTTTCTGTGAGGTGTGTCTTCTACCTGTTGCTCTGGTCATGTCTCCACAACAGCAAACTAGTGTAACTCTGTGTAATGCACATACGTGAACCAATAGAGCAAGTTGCGTAATTGGGCTACTTTTAAACTGCTGCCGCAGGTTAAAGGTGACATATTGCATACATTTTATCTGAATGAAATGCATGTTTTGAAATATTTTAAATTCTACTAATAAAAATGCTAGATCTCATGTTTTGTGAAGGAGGGCCACCAGGAACCTTAAAGGTGCAGTAAGCAATAGCTTTAGGACCCGCGTTAAAATTAGAAAAGCTTTTTTAGCCCTGGAGAGACTTAAGAGGGAAGGCCTGAAAATGGATGCCGAGGCATTGATTCTGCTCCATACGTGAGTAACATTGGTTTTGCGGTTTCACAGAACCAAGAAATGCTGTTTTTGTAATGTTAGCCATAGGACAGTTTTGAGTGTCATTGTTTGTCTGCTGCTGGTGACTAACAACCAACTCTTGCTTGTATTTACTATTGGGTACTGTTATGTTAATTTCTTGTGCTTCTTTGTCGTTCGTTCATCATCTTTGCATTATTTTTCATGAAGCAATATTTTGCTTCACTTCTGCTATGATAAATAGACATCCACTCTTGCATTGTGTGTAATGGAGGCCAGCTAGTGACGCTAGTGAATGCTGTGTTTAATGTCCTTGTTAGATTGGGGTCGAGTCCAGCTCAGATTGAGGCGGTTAGGTGTGGGCTGTAAAGTGTTTAGGTTGGGTTTGTTTGGGTTGATTTCAAATATCAACAGTGTTCAACAACAATTCTGGGAGATTGCATACTGCGCCTTTAATTTGAGTACAGGTACCGCCCTGAGGCTTCCTCTCCTGCCTAAGCCACCCATCGTTAGCCTCCAGGGCGACCACCCTTCCACCCCTGTGGACTTATATTGCGTGAGGATGCGCCTTCCTAGAGGGGGTGTAATGTCATGTTTTGTGTTTGTTTTTGACTTGTCTGTTCTGTTCATGTCTGAGTCTCATTGTTCATTTTCTAGTCTGTTAATTAGTTAATTCTCCTTGGTTCTCTGCCTGTTTGTTTGGTTGCAGATTGATTTGAGTTCTCAGGTGTGTTTTCGTTTATTATCTCGTTAGCTCCTTTGTTTTCCCCTGTACTTAAGCCCTCACTCTCTGTTAGTTCATTGTCTTGCATTGTTTGATGTCAGTGTGTTCGTGGTTGTGTTTCCTCAGAGTTATTCTCCTGTTTTTGTTTTGATTCTTGGATTAAATATTTATTTTGAGTATCTTCTTTGTCGTGTGCTTCATATTATATTATAATATTTATATTTATATTCATATATTATATATTATTATATTCTGAATAATTACAGGGCATTTCTGGAGCTACAAGAAATTTTCTTCATATGGGAAAACAAGTGAATCAAATCATAATCTGATTAATGAGTGCATGTTTTTCCAGTTATAGTCTTGGTAATAGTCAGTGTTTCACTTTCATATCTTCCTCCACACAGTCTATCATGTTTTAGCTTGTTTGTATGCACATTTGATAAGTTATTGGACAGCTCTCTAGAACAATTCTGAAGCAGTTTGTCATTCCGAAGAAGTTTGGTGCGATGAGATAAACATAGTTTGATTGTATAATGAAACCTCATATTGACTAACATTGACACTTCTGCCTGGTCATATTGCATACACAATCAAAAGGTAAATGGTATTTTTCAACAATTTGTCAATATAGAGGACCAACTTCTGTCTGACAGACTTGCAGCCTTTAACAGAAAAGATTTTCTCTTTTTCAGGGAAGAAGGGCATGTCTCTGGCCACTTTATCTGACAGTATAGTCTGCCATATTATTCTGTCATATGCTACACATGTAAGGGATGATAGTGTTGTTGATTTACTTTGGATAAGAGCGAGAGTGAACCTGCAGTGTAGGCCTATTCGCGCACATCGAGTGCAATAGGCAGCAAATTAATCACAATCCACTGTCTCCTCAAAAGAGTCTGTTTGCAAGCAGCAGAAAGCTGCCTTAGTGCGACGCACACACAGTAAACCCAAGAGTTGTAAAAAAAGTTCTGTTTTTTATCATGCGCCGTACACGTTTGTGATGACGTAAGTCAAACGCAAATTCACCACGGTTTGATAGAATCAAGTTGAGTGTGAAACCAGACCGAGGGAGATTGACCGTCATCTTGAACTTCTTCCATTTTCTAATAATTGCACCAACAGTTGTTGCCTTCTCACCAAGCTGCTTGCCTATTGTCCTGTAGTCCATCCCAGCCTTGTGCAGGTCTACAATTTTATCCCTGATGTCCTTACACAGCTCTCTGGTCTTGGCCATTGTGGAGAGGTTGGAGTCTGTTTGATTGAGTGTGTGGACAGGTCTTTTATACAGGTAACGAGTTCAAACAGGTACAGTTAATACAGGTAATGAGTGGAGAACAGGAGGGCTTCTTAAAGAAAAACTAACAGGTCTGTGAGAGCCAGAATTATTACTGGTTGGTAGGTGATCAAATACTTATGTCATGCAATAAAATGCTAATAAATTATTTAAAAAATCAAACAATGTGATTTTCTGGATTTTTGTTTTAGATTCCATCTCTCACAGTTGAAGAGTACCTATGATAAAAATGACAGACTTCTACATGCTTTGTAAGTAGGAAAACCTGCAAAATCTGCAGTGTATCAAATACTTGTTCTCCCCACTGTATAACTAGTTTCAGAAGTCATTATAAATACACGTGGTCCAACAGTTCCGGGTTAAAAAATCTGGCTTGCATCAGACAACAAACTACTGCCTCTTTTCCTTTGGGTTTTCTGAAATCTGAAAAAGAAAGCATGATACCACTTAGAGCAAGTTAATTCAGTTGTCATATGCTACATACTGTCACAGTTCTGATTGTCCACTGGCCTTCCTGTGAGTTTTTTGAAAGTCTTTTCTTGTACTCCATTTTCTGTGTTTCTGGGTTGGTCTTTCCATAGGAATACTCATTGTTCAGCTCACAGACTGACTGCTAGGCCTACCACTCTGTTTGTCTTGTCCTTTGGCAGATTGTTATATTTGTGGTTCTGGTTTGTTACAGCTCTCTCTGCCAGTTTAATGTTCTGCCACAAGCTTTTTATAGTTTTTGTTTCTCAGTTAGAGTTTTTTTAGACTCACCTGTTTTTGGACTCCGGGTCTGGCACTTTTCTTTCTTCACCTTATTTAATTCTCCAGCCCAAGTAATTTCCAGCACTTGTTTTTCCTCAGTAATTGACAGCTTCAGTAATTATAGCCTAGCAGTGATCTTTGCTTGCTATATAATATTTATTTTTCATGCTCGATTTCGATTGACAGTGATAACCATAGCAATTGACGGAACAAATAATCTGATATTGTATGTCAAATGATCTGTGCACATTCATTCTTGGAGTGTAAATGCAAAATAATAGACCTGCCACTTTTCAAATCAGTCACTCACCTGCCAACTTTTCAAATCAGTCACTCACTGACTTTTTTAACTATAAATTTACAGATTTATTTTAAAATATATAAAATTTACAGATTTTTTAAAAATATATAACAGTTCTAAGCACTTTGTTTTATGATTGGTCCTGATTTTTTTATTTCATGAATAAATGAATAAATAGGATAAGTTAATATTTCAAACTGTGTCTTTGCATTTATTATGGATTTATCAGTACTGGGCTCGCAGTTTATTCATATACTTTAAAACTATTTTTTTCTTTTGCTATTTAAAAAAAATATATATATATATATTAAATATATATATTCATTGTATGTATGTATGTTCGTTGTACTGTGTGCCATGTTTGTCTGCCACAACCAAAGAACCAGGAAAAAACCCTGACATTGTATCAGTGTCACCTTGCTATCTGGGTATTAATTAGTTAAATGTATTAATATGTTATCATATGCCAGACTTAAAATGCAGTATTTAAACAATATGAAACCAACCATGTGTTACATGTGGCCTGAAAATGGTTGAATGACTACAGAAATTAGTTGGTCTATCAGGTCCTGTCTGACTCTCTGTGGTCATTAAAAATCCCAGGATGTCCTTCGAAAAAGAGTAGGGGTGTAACCCCGGCATCCTGGCCAAATTTGCCCCTTGGCCTCTGTCCATCATGGCCTCCTAATCATCCCCATATACTGATTGGCTTCATCACTGTCTCCTCTCCACCAGTAAGCTGGTGTGTGGTGGTCGTTCTGGCGCAATATGGCTGCCGTCGCATCATCCAAGTGGATGCTGCACATTGGTGGTGGTTGAGGAGATTTCCCCCATCTATGTAAAGCGCTTTGAGGTCTCAGAAAAAGCGCTATATAAATGTAACGAATTATTATTATTATTATTACCCCTAATTTCCACCAACTGCGGAACGGCAGCGGATCCGCTCCGGAACGGCAGCAGAGTCAATAGGTTTCCATTAAAGTCAATGTGTGTATTTTCATTGACTGCGGAAGGGCTGTGTTCCGACTCCGACGATCCGCAGCCCTCCGGAGCAGATACGCAGAGCTTGTATTTTTCCCGGATTCCGGAGAGCTCCGCAGCAATTCAGCACTTATATCGCGCGACCATACGTGAATTTGCGAGATCTCGTGGGTCCTCGTGAGCTGTTAGTCCTGGCCGCAGCCGTTCCGCAACAAATCCGGACCTGGTGGGTATTGAAGGACAGCAGAGCACGGATCCGACACGCAGCGGAGCCAATCCGCAGCCGTTCCGCAGTTGGTGGAAATCCGGGGTTAGACTGGTTCAGATCCTCCTTAAGCAGCATGCAGGGAATATTACGTTACCCTGGGTACCTCCAGGTGTTACGTCATGTCTTGTGGTGTTCCTCAAGGTTCAATTTTGGGTCCTCTGTTATTTAACCTATAATCAGTACAATATTTCCTTTCACCAGTAGGCAGATGACATGCAACTCTACCTTTTACTTGCACCAGATTCCCACAATTCAGTTTACACCCTGCTGGACTGCATAGAGATCATAAAATTGTGGATGTCACAGACCTTTCTACAGCTAAACAAAGATAAGACAGAGGTACTTGTTATCGGTAATGACGCATGGAGAATATTTATTGCTTATATTGTCACTTTATCACTAAAAGCCAGTAATCAGGTCAAGAACTTGATAGTCACCTCAGAAACATCTCCAAAGTATGTGATATTATCTCCCCTTCTAACAATGAGAAACTTGTTCATGCATTTGTTACATCTAGTCTTGCTATAGCGTTTTTTTTTCTGGGTTAACAAAGAGTTCTATTAAACACAAAGAGTTCGCTCTAAAATGAGAAATCACATTACTCCAACACTCAGATCCCTTCACTGCTGCCTACATCATTCAGAATTGAATTCAAGATCCTCTTATTAGTTTTTAAATGTCTTCATGGTACTGCTCCAATATACCTTACTAATTTGTTGAATGAATATTCTGCAGCAAGATCGCTCCGAACATCCAATGGTAACTTGTTGCTTGTAACAAAAACAGCTAAAAATGGGTGAGTCAGCCTTTAGTCATTTCGTCACATCGACTATTAAAAATATGCACTTTTAAAAAATATCTCAAGACTCAATTGGTGATTTTATTTTTTATTTTATTATTGTATTTCTTTTTATTATGTGTGTACAAGTTTTTCTTTTCTGTGAATGCGCACATGTATTTCTCTTTTGCAAAGCACTTTGTAAACACTGTTTTTAAAAGGTGCTATATAAATAAAGCTTTACTTACTTCTAGTCTATCTGGCAGGACCAAAGAATGTGGACCCAAAAGCTAAATCGACTGGACACAATCAAATAGCTGAAAATGTTTAATTCACAGTGTTACACTGAAAAGCAGAGTATTAAATACTCCAGACTAACAAGGCACAACATCATCAACACTGGAATATTAATAAGCAAAAACTATGGTGAAAAGTCAATACCTCATTGCTTTTCAACTACAGTATGTGCATTAAAGAAACAGTCAAGTCACCTTTTTTTATATAGCGCTTTTTACAATACAGATTGTATCAAAGCAGCTTCACAGTGATAACATTAAAATAATACAACAAAGTTTGCGTCATCGTCCACCTGAAACAGCAACATTTAAAAAAAAAAGGAAAGTGCTGCTAAAGTCTTTCATCTATTCATCAACATACAGCACCAACTTCTGTCTGACAGACTTGCAGCCTTTAACAGCAAAGATCCTCTCTTCTTTGGGGAAGAAAACCATGTCTCTGATCACTCTGTCAGCCAGATTATTAGATCTGGGTATTTTCAGATGGACCATCTCAGCCATGACGCACTGACGCACATGCTCCAGCTCCAGAGGTAGGAAAGGAATATAGTGATCAACCAGATGATGCTCTATGATACTAGATTGTTGAAATCCACCTGTAAAATGTAGAGAAACAAATTTCATATATGTAATACAGGAATGTAACCATATGCATATATGTGCAGGTTTAAGGGAAATCAAATGTAATAATATAAGGAATATAATGCTTTTTTTTTGGTAAATATACTTTAAAATTTACTTTAGTCATTTTTTATTTATTTAATAAAAATGTACATTTTAAAAAGATATATTGGAACATGTATTTCAATGCCCTTTCAATACACACTGTTTTCATCATTGAAGATGTTTTGAGAGATTTTATTTTCCAGGTCTTTGCTGTTCATCCAAAGCTTATTCCTTTTTTTGCCTTCTCTCCAAAAATCCAGAGCCATGTCGACAATCACATTCCCACCTGCATTACTATAATAAACAGTTTCTCATTAGTTGGGTCGATCTTTTGGAAGAGTAGAGGTATAATTACCACTCAGCTTGAATCTGCCAAGTATATTTTTTACCTGAGAAAGATGAAGATTGCATTGTGAAATGACACTCCATCTACACGGGCATTGTAGTCCAGAAAAGGTTTTATGGTGTTGATCAGCCGAGGATGCATCTTATCCATTTCATCAAATATGAACATGGAGCGAGGAAACCAATATACTTTGTTAAGAATGAATTTCTTTAGATATGCCTGAATATACGGAAAATGCAAATGGATTTAAGAACATGGCATTTTTTTTTTATTTGCATCATTTTTTAAGAATACAATTTATTCTGTTTTTTATAGTAACATACAGTTGCTAGTTTTGGGTGAAACTGTTGTTGTATCAAAGGATCAGTAAAAGGAGTTCACTCTCCTGAATTACTTTGCCCATGCTCAAAATGTGAAATGGCCAGGTGGAAAGAACTATGCTAATAGTAAAATATTTGTCTTTTGTTTATTTTGAATACAAAACTGCATAAAGGAATTGATTTGTTCTGTAAAACATTAGATTTATGCTTAAAACAAGGTAAAGCCATTTGGGATAAGACAAGTAAACCTTCACGTAAAAATTCAAGATATAATTTCTAAAAACCAATCCCATTAATGTATTTTTTCTAGAACTTGAAGAAAAAAATACTGATTAATAAAATAATGTTTTGCAGTGGAAGTTATGGTATGTTAATTTTCATAACTGAGATATGATGTGCACGAAGCTTCCACTTCAACTAGCTTGATCAAACCATGGTTATGCGTGACTCCACAGGGAAGTATTGTGGCCTTGCTCACCAAATTGACCTGCTCTGGCACAGAAATCTGTTGACAAAACACTTGCAACAGCTATAGGCTACCTGTTCGCTAACTAACTAAATATGGATTATGTAACATGAAATATGTATTATTCACTTACACTGTAGATGTGTGAATTTTCTTTGTGTGGGAAATGATGCTCAGAGACAAATGTGTGAACATGCTTGCTCTGGTCCCCTTCTTTGTAAATGCTTCTTGCGATAATTTTTGCAACATGGTTTTTTCCAACTCCTGTAGTCCCATGGAAAGACAGAACCAGCGGTTTGTTTGGGTTTCTGTCAGTCATAAATGACCATACAGCTTTTAATACAACATCAGACACAATGTGCTGCCCATATAGAGATTTTCTTAAATCTTCCTCCAAACCTGAAAGATGTAAATGTGACAATTCAGGGATATTGTTTGTAGTTTGAAATAATAATTTACAAATTGGTTGCTGTAGGCGATACATTACAATATTTACAAAAATTACAATGAGGAGAAATAATATATAGTACAAAAAATTGCACTTTAACACACCAAAAGGACTAAAGGCGACTGTCAAGTACTGTAGCATGTGCGTTCTGCGCCTGCGTGTAAGTAAATATCTGTCTACAGTATATCAGCAGATATCAATAGCCTATTTTCATGATTCAAAAAGGGAAACCGAAACAAGGACTGCACATATACAAACCGTAAACAAACCAACACTTGCTTACCATTCTGAATAGGCTATCAGTCACGCTGATCACTTTCTTCTTTCCAGTCAGGTCATGTTATTATGAAAATATTCGTGCATTCGAATGCTCTGATAAGATTACGTAAAATTATAACAGCCTTCTGTCTGTACCGTCCTGACTTCTTTGCTCGCTTTCATCACTTTCGACTTCTTCACTAAGCTGAACAGCCAGAGCTCTCTCTCACCGACAGCCTGACGTCAATTTTACATACTGAATCTACCCACAAAACCCTGCCGACTAGAGCCACCGAAAAAACTAAGCCAACTTGTACATGATTCCTTTAGCTGGTGTAATCAATCAGTACAATATTTATTTTCACCAGTAAGTATGCAGATGACATGCAACCCTATCTTACTGCATCGCTAGACGCATTGGGAAAATTCCTTTTTCTTATAGAATCTTATAGCTTATAAAATCACTCAGTGTAACGGCATGAGCCAATGGTTGTGCCGAGGAGTTGAGCGAACCAATGGCTGAGCAGTGAAGCTGCACAAACCTATGGCGTGAAAGCCCGCCAATATGGGTGGGGCTACCCCTCTATGTATAATGGAAGCATTCTGCCATGGGAAATCAGGTCAATTCTATTGAAGCGAGGAACTCAGGAAGAGGCCATGCCTCTGGTGTAGTGTGCTTTAATAACTTTGGGTAACATTAGCCGCTAACATTGTTCGTTCATTGTTATAAATAACCACATTATACATAATTATGTTTGATTTTAAATCTTTATTTAAGATTGGGTTACACAGTATAACTTATTTGCTTGTGAAAAACCAGTGACCAAACCTGTATTGTTTTAAAAGCAGAGTATTTAAACATGGTGAACGCGCTGTCTAATTGGGAGAAATTGCAGCTACTCACAAATCAGGTAACCAATTGGACCTTATTTACGCCTACTGCTCCACTGACCAAACACTTGTCACTCCACTGCACACCTCAGATCACTTCCTCCTCACTCTCAACCTCAACCTGCCTCAGAACACAACACACTCACCTTTCGGCGAAACCTACGCTCACTCTCACCCTCTCGCCTATCCGCTTTGGTCTCATCCAAAGATCCTCCTGACCTTGGTCTTTATCAATCCCCTCTCTGCTAATATCTCTACTGCTAAAACGACTTACTATCACAACAAAATTAACAATTCTTCTGACTCTCGCTTGCTTTTCAAAACCTTCTCCTCTCTTCCCTCCTCCTTCAACCCTAACAGTTGACGATTTTGCCACATTCTTCATAAATAAAACCACCATCAGCAGCCATTTTACCAATCCACAAGCTGACACACACATCTTACCAGCTAACACACACATTATCCCCTCCCCCCCATTAGCCTCCCTACTACCTGTCTGCTTGATCCTATTCCCACTAATCTACTTCAAGCCATTTTTTCCTCAGTTGTACCCGCACTCACGCACATCATCAACACCTCTCTTCACACTGGTACCTTTCCCACAGCATTTAAGCAGGCTCGGGTAACCCCACTGCTTAAGAAACCAGCACATCTGGAAAATTATAGACCGGTATCCCTTCTTCCATTCGTCGCGAAAACACTTGAACGAGTTGTTTTGAACCAGATCTCTTCCTTTCTTACACAGAACAACCTCCTGGACAACAATCAGTCTGAATCCTTGGGAATCCTTGTCCAAGCACTTGTTCTATCCAGACTGGACTATTGTAATGCTCTCCTGACTGGTCTTCTAGTTTGCACTGTCAAACTGTCATGAGGATGAAGATAGACGAACCCAAAAGCAGACTGAATACTCAACACACAATTTATTGAAGACAAAACAAAACCCACGAGGGGGCAAAAAAAGACTAGAGGCAATAAGCAAGACTAAGACTAGATGATAAATAAAGACTTGACTTGAACTTGACTAGACAGGAACTAATAACAAAAACAAAACTCACAATACATTAAACTGGATTCTAGACAAAGTACTCAGTGTTAGACAATGAACCGACACAGGACGGAGAACAAGAGGGGATTAAATAGAGGAACTAATGATAACACAACAGGTTAACCTAATACGGTGATAATTACGAAACGAGGATAACAAGGAGGCGGGGTTAGAAATGAGACAACACAAGCACATGGCCTAGCTAAAGGCCATGTGTGTGAACATAAAACAAGGGTCTGTCATGATCCTGCCTCAAGACCAGGGAAAATCAAGGACTAGAAGGCAGAATCATGACACAAACCTCTGCAACTTATCCAAAATGCTGCAGTTAGAGTGGTCTTTAACGAGCCGAAGAGAGCACATGTCACTCCTCTCCTCACAAAATTGCACTGGTTACCAGTTGCCGCTCGCATCAAATTCAAGTCACTGACGTTTGCCTACAGAACAACCACTGGCTCTGCTCCCTTTTACCTAAACTCATTACTTCAGACTTATGTGCCATCCAGAAACTTGCACGCAAGTGAACGTCGTCTTGTGGTGCCATCTCAAAGAGGCACAAAATCTCTTTCTCTGACCTTTGCCTTGACTGTTCCCTGCTGGTGATCTCCCTAACTCAACCAGTGTTGCAGAGTCCGTAGCCATTTTCAAGAAATGGCTGAAGACACATTTTTTTCGGCAGCACTTGATCCAGTAATACTAACATTTTCTCTTCTATTCTATTTATAAAAAAAATAATAAAAAAAATTACATGTGTTAGATTAAACTGAGAAGGGTCATAGCACTTGCATATTGTTGTCTTACTGTTAGTTTAACTGCTTCTATTATTCTCATTTGTAAGTCGCTTTGGATAAAAGCGTCTGCTAAATGAATAAATGTAAATGTAAATGTAAACCATGTTGGATATGATGTAACTGTAACTTTCCAATATTCCTGTAAAACAAGGTTTATATTTGTTAAAGGGGTGGTATGATGCCCCTTTTTACAAGATGTAAAATAAGTCTCTGATGTCCCCAGAGTGTCTATGTGAAGTTTTAGCTCAAAATACCACACAGATTATTATTTTTTAGCATGTTAAAATTTTCCCTTTTTGAGGGTGAGCAAAAAAACACATCGTTTTGTGTGTGTCCCTTGAGCTGCTGCTCCCGGCACAGAGGGCAGAGCTACAACAGCTCTTGTCCTTAGCAGATAGCTCTGATTACCTCACACAGACACTCACTAAAATGTGAGTCATCTGCTCACTAAAACTCACACTCACTCGGACAATGATGGAGAGACTCAAGAAGAAGTGACAACATGTAGAATGCAACAGGACGTTTCTGAATGTTTAGTTGATGAATTTATGTAGCTGATGTGGAGTTAACTATCTTCAAGTCTTTGATTAGCATATTCTGTCATGATAATCTATAAAATCACTCGTCTGGGAACTGTTATAAGATGCCAGAGTGACATGCTATTGCATTTGTGTTACACACTGTATTGCAATAAATGTGAAAAGATGGATGCGACAGCTCTACTACAACAACTCTTCCTCTTCTCATGGACTCACCCCCTTTGTTGCGTGTTTCCGGGGGTGGGGTTTAGAGGGAGAGTAATGACCTGTGCTCTGAATGGCGTAGAGAGCACTTTAGGTACATGAAAGTGGTACACTTTAGGCCGTGTCTTGGTTTCAGGATGGCTTTGCAGTCGTTAGGCCAAAATTCAAAGCAAGAAGCACTCACAGAGAGTCACCCACTCGCTTGACCAATGCTAAGCTAAGGAGGGCGGTCTTTAGTGAAAGGGGCCGCAGCTCGGCCGACTGGAGCGGCTTGACAGGAGGGTCCTTGAGGGCTCTGAGGACCATAGACAGGTCCCACGTTGGGACTGTGAGGGAGCGAGGCGGGTTTAGCCTTCTAGACCCCTTAAGAAAGGGAACAACCAGGCTGTTCCTTCCTATGGACTCTCTGGCCACAGGAGCGTGGAATGCTGCTATATGGCTGCCACATAGACCTTGAGCATGGACGATGTTCATCCCTTGTCCAGCAGCTCCTGAAGGAAAGACAATACCAGTGAAATGCCACAGGACTGTGGGTCTTCACTCCGGGCTGTGCACCAGCTGGAGAAAACAGACCACTTAAGGGCGTAGAGGCATTTAGTGGACGGGGCTCTAGCCTCAGAAATGGTGTTTAGGACCCTCGTGGAGAGGTCCACAGGCTCCCATCGAGGGACCAGAGGTGAAGGGCCCACAACTCTGGTTGGGGGTGCCAGATCATTCCCTTCACTTGGGAAAGGAAGTCCTTCCACAGGGGAATTGGCCACAGGGCTGCTGAAAGCAGCTGCGTTTACTCTGGGAACCATGACTGGTTTCTCCAGAAGAGAGCCACCAGAAGGACTGTGCTTCCCTGATCCATCTGATGACCTGAGGGAGCAGCGTATAGGAGAAGTCTGGGCCATTTGTGGCCATTTCCCTATTCTTTGAGAAATATATTGGGCAGTGAGCGTTGTCTTCTGAGGCAAAAAGGTCGACCTCTGCCTTCCGGAAGATGCTCTAGATCATGTGAACCATCTGGGGTCCACTCCAGGGCTCACTCGTGGCATGATATTTGCAACAAAGCCGCATGCTCTCTGAAAAGAAAGTGCTCGTATTTGCGCTTTTAGAATCGCTGGATAGCTGCAGGGGAGATCGCTAAATCAGCTTGCTTATAGCATGTCAATCCGCTTGCTTGCAGAGCGCCGATCAGTCAGCTGGTAGCAGGTCGTCGGCACGCTGATCAAGCCTGATACACTGCAAGGCTCTTCGACGGCAAAAGGCTTATTCAGTCTCGGAGTTCAATGAGGAGAAGATGTTCGTCGATGAAGGAGATTAATCTAAGTTCCTAGTTTCTGCATTATATATAGAGGGTTTCTTGATTCTATAAGCTTCAGTAAATCGGAGAAAAAGGAGTTTTACCAATGCGTCTAGCAACGCAGTAGGAGTGAACCGTATCGATAGGGGACATAAAATTGTGGATGTCACAGAACTTTATACAGCTAAACAAAGATAAGACAGAGGTACAGTACATGTTATCAGTAATGAAGGACAGAGAACATCTATTGCTCCATATCTTGACTGTTAATTTCTAAAAGCCAGTAATCAGGTCAAGAACTTAGGAATCATGTTTTCGACAGTGACCTCAACTTAAAAAAATAAATAAAAAAACATATTATCAATGTTACTAAAAAAGCATATTGTCACCTCAGAAACATCTCCAAAGTACATGATAGTCTCTCCCTTTCTGATAATGAGAAACGTTTTCATGCATTTGTTACATCTAGTCCTGAACATTGTTCAGAGTTCAGAATGCAGCTGCACAAATACTAACTCGATCTAAAATGAGAAATCACATTACTCCAACACTCAGATCCCTTCACTGGCTAATTTGTTGTATAAATTATACTGTACTCCAGAAAGACCGCTCGGAACATCGAATGGTAACTTGTTGGTTTTTCCAAAAACAAAAACATAACCTAACTAATAGGTTAGTCGGTCTTTAGTCATTTTGGGCCCAAGCGGAAAATATTTCCTGACAACCTATGAGCAATCTTACTTTGAACTTTAAAAAATTATCTTAAAATATATTTGTTCACTATTTCCTTTATGTTGTATTTCATTTTATTATCTTATTTCTATTATGTGTGTACATCCTGTATGTTTTTTTGTTTGTTTTGTTTTTGTGTGTGTGTGTGAATGCACACATGTATTTCTCTTCTGTAATATAATGAAAATAGCATATGAGATATAGTAATAAAATTTAAGAGTAGGTTACATACAGGTAAGCAATTAAAATATGACTATCACTGAATAGTTGCATAAATACAATAAATTAGTTTGAGATTTTACTCACGTTTAGAATCGAAATGCAATAAAGGATCCAGTTCAAACACAAAGATTAACACAGGAGGTATTGTCGCAAACAGACCCACAGTCACCCAGAGCACATCTGAACAACTCAAGTCTGCTGATGTTATATTAGACACCAGAAACAAAACTATTAAAAGATGCAACACTTTCATCATGAAATCAAATCTACTTATGGCCTCCTTAGTGAAAACTTTCATTTAGGAAGGAAAGCTGACAGATAAGGAAGTGTAGTACACGACCCACAGCCGTATAAAGCAAGGCGACTGATCAATAATTAACAACATTCAGTTTCTTTTTGTTCTTACAAGAATAAAACACATTATCTCCATTAGTTTAACAAAAACAAACTCATGACTCCATTAGGTTAGATTTCCCACCTTCCCTTACAAAAAAGAAAAAGAAAAAGTATATTAAATTCAATTCAATTCATGTTTATTTGTATAGTGCTTTTCACAATACACATCATTTCAAAGCAGCTTTACAGAAAGTGCATGAGTCCACTTTACAATTTAGAGTGATCTAAGTTAAGTTAACTAAGTTAAGCATTTCAGAAATGTACATATCCAAAAAAGTCACAGTTAGCTAAAAATGTATTAATTTATACAATAAAATAATTTTATGCAGAAACAATGAGCTCATTCGAGTAATGAATACTTGTTTGTTAACAAATGATTATGACATTTAGAAATATAACATTGGTGCGTGTTGATTCAGAGTTTGAGTCATCGCACTCTTCGCAGGAGTTGGTACAGTCTCTTCATAGGTGTTGGGCATCTGAAGTCTTCATAATAGGCTAGATCCAAACTGGAACTATATGCAAGTAGTACTAACATAAACGTTGTGTACCCTTTGAATTGATTTATGCCCCCCATGTCACTCATGATTGACAGGTTGTCATGTGTCAAATATGTTTTATGGCCTAATTTATCATCCCTGACCGACATGGCAGTGGTTGTAATTCAAAAAGATCAAACATATGTTAGATTTGACATTTGATTGTATTTAAAGGGGACATATCATGCTAAATGCACTTTTTTAGCCCTTAAATGCATTTTGTTGTATATTTGGAGTGTTTAGAAGTACAGAAAAGATGAAATTATTCTCTTCAGGTGCTTCGTTGATATCTTTATATTCTGTTTTGGTCATATTTTTCAACCTGTTCCGATTTTTCTGTTATCTATGACGTTTTGTGAACTATCACGTCACAGTATTTGCAGCGGAACTGCCAAATAAGGACATTGACTTCCAGCCCAACACTTCGAGCGATCCGCCATTATTATTTCTCGCTGCAATTTTGTAGTCCAAGCTAAAGGATGCAGAAGTTACGAGAGGGTAAGTTAAAATGATCGGTTGTTGGATGTAGTAACCCACACGCTTCATTACACCGTCTAATGTAGATGAACTGCCGCGCTTGTGGCGCATGTTTAACTGAAAGAACGAGAAGAGAGAGAGAGACCCGGTCTCGCGCGCGTGCACACTCTCTCTCTCTTCGGAGCCAGGCGAAAGTGTAAACAAGACATCACCGTCTCCAAACTAGACGCTGTCTTGCTCTCTCTCCCTCGCACATATTAATCAAAATAAATCGACACGGTGGTAAAAGGTCGGAAGACCAAAGTTTCATGTATAAATACAGAAACACACCATTGCGATACATCCATATGAAGACGTTGTGTCTGCAGGTTCGTCGTCTTCATTTTCATTTCGCTCTGGCTCCAACTCTGGCTCGAACATCTAAGGCTGGCTGGACAAGTCTTCCGTTGTTGACATTTTGTTAATAACGTGTGAATAAAAAGTTTCTGTGCCGCTAGATAATCCTATCTCTGCTATCAGACTACAAAAATGGCCGAACGGGGTGGAGTTGAACCTCTGCAACCTGGAGAGGGGGCGGGGTATGAAGTGTCTCAATTGTATTTAAAGAGACCGCACCAAAACGAGTTGCTCTCAGACGCACATCAGAAAAGGGGTAAAAAAGGGGCCCGTGGAGCTATAATAATGAGGAATTCAGACCCAAGCATTGCAGTTCCGCTTTATATAGACCACAAATGTATGATTTATATGTAAAAAGGAACAATTTAAAAGCATGATATGTCTCCTTTAAGACTGGTTTAATGATCTTACACCTCTCACCTTTTAAATGGTTTGTTCCAGTCTGGAGGGGCAAAAAGGTATCATGTCTGTGACCATGTTTCCTTTTATTGCTTTTTATACAGTTTTTTTTCAATTGCTTACATACTTTTGTCCAATCTTTAGTCACATTTTAAAAACTCTTAACACAATTAGCACAACATCTGTCTGTTGTGACCATACCATTACCACAATTCATGTTGTTTTCACACAATATGAAATGAATTAACATGTTTCTAAAATGCTTACATTTTCTTTTCCAGATTACCCCATAGCAAAATCATGGATCTTTCTGGTCTTATTTACAAATGCTTAAACACAGCATGTCAGAAATTAAGACCTAACGTTCGAAACCTTAAATATAGTATAAAGCCTCTACTTCTGCAACAACAGCAGCTCAATAGTACTCAAGAAATATATAAAAAATATTGAAACAACAGATAAGCATTTTTAGATAACAGATCACTGAAATATTGAGAAATAGCTGGATTCAATCTCAGTCTGAGGCATTGTCAGGTGTTGAAGTTCTTTCCATTACTTGGACACAGTAAAATAGGGACTCTTTGAATTGGTTTTCAGTGTGGACTCAGAGAAGCTGAGTGAGAAAAAATAATGTGTGGGTGAGGAAGAGTAATAGATGAAGGACAGAAAGGAGTAGTTGGATCAGGACCAGGGAGAAGAAGAGAAATGTAAGAGGAGGAAGAATGTGCTGGATTGTGCATCTTTATGTTTTTCCACCTTACATGGAACCTATGGAAGCTTATTCTGCCATGGAATAAAAAAATAAAAAAGTCACAATTCCGACTTCCGCTTACAGTAAAAGGAAACTGAATGATAAAAACAAAAAAAAAACAATGGATTTCATAATGTCTGCAGGTAGAACTGATACATGACAAGTAATGCAGTTTTCGTAATGCCAACTGTTAGTATTTTGAAAGTCATTGCGCTATGATTGACTATGTTCATGTTGGATAGAAAACTAGTGATAATGTTTTGACAGAATGATTAAATATTGAGTTGTGTTTGCTGAGTTAGTATATAGAAAAGTTTTTTAGCATTTTGAAATGTTGAGTTTGTATTTATTTAACAAAATGTGGTTTTGGGCAGAAAATTAACTATTTGGCTAATCGTGTTACCATTGAATGTTCCGAGCGATCTTTCTAGAGTACAGTATCATTTATTCAACAAATTAGCCAGTGAAGGGATCTGAGTGTTGGAGTAATGTGATTTTTCATTTTAGATCGAGTTAGTATTTGTGCAGCTGCATTCTGAACTCTGAACAATGTTCAAGACTAGATGTAACAAATGCATGAAAAAGTTTCTCAATGTCAGAAAGGGAGAGAATATCGTGTACTTTGGAGATGTTTCTGAGGTGACAATATGCTTTAGTAACATTGCTAATTTAATAACATTCTTGACCTGATTACTGTTTTTTAGAAATAAAGAGTCAAGATATGGAGCAATAGATGTTCTCTGTGCTTCATTACTGATAACATGTACTGTACCTCTGTCTTATCTTAGTTTAGTTGTCTTAAATTTGGGTGAGATCACCAGATATTCACCCAAAAATCTATACCGCAAGTTTGGCGTCAGATTAGTGATGACTAATATTTGGCACTAATTCAAGTGTACGTGGTTGGCAAAGACAAGAAGTGAAATACCGTTTAGAACAGCAAAAATGCTAAATTTGGGTGTCTTACCTCTGTTTTAATTTAATGTTACTTTAGATAAGTGAACGTGGGAAACCACGGCATGGCCAATCCAAAGCTATTATAGAGAAGTAATATTGGTCGACTTATATCTGTAGTAGTGGCCATACCTGGCCTGAAGTAAACGTTACGTTAAATTCAAGTGTATGCAATCACGGGGCCTATACCAAAGTATCTTTGATTGTGTAAGCCTGAATGCGACCAATCGCAGGTATATTGCAATTAACTCTGTTTGGTGACTAAAACTGATGAGCTTGCGATCGTGAGACCCGCGTTAAACAGAAGGCGGAAGGAACTGCGACATAGCTTCCTAATATGAACGGGTAAAATATAAGTAAAGTGTTGAAAAGAATAATCAAATGTGCTGCTAAACGATTATATAATTGACCAATAACCAATTGGCAATCTAACCAAAATTCGAGGTCGTGATAAAATGGAGTCAGATAAAAGCTTAAATGGAATTAAATTACTTTGCCACATGGAAAGACAGTAACGCGCAGAGACATTCACCCGTTCTGTCGGATGCCGCCATTGGACCGATTTAGACGGACTTACAAGATGATGGTTTAAACCAGGGATGGGCAACTTCGGTCCTGGAGGGCCAGTGTCCTACAGAGTTTAGCTCCAACCCTAATCAAACACACCTGAACAAGCTAATTGAGGTCCTCAGGATTACTAGAAAGTTACAGGAAAGGTGATTTTTTCAGGGTTGGAGCTAAACTCTGCAGGACAGTGGCCCTCCAGGGCTGAAGTTGCCCATCCCTGGTTTAAACCATAATTTTATTAAATTAAGCAAATTCACGGTTTTAGGGATCTACAGTTAAAGACCCAAGGACCAGATATGACTAATTAAGACCCGGAGTCAGAAGTGCAGTCAATTTAAGACAAGAGTCAGAATTATAATAAATGAAAGAAAATTTTTACTGAAGATAGTTTGCAGTTTCATCAGCAGAAGTCAGCTTCAAGACTCACAAAAAGTTTGTAGGCCGCCCCGCTTACAGTTACAAAGATCACAGCAGTTATACCCCTCACCAAGGTCTAAGCTATGTCCTTGCTTCAGGTTGAATGATTCTGATTGGCTAGAAATAGATAAACATAGTAATTTTCTACACATAAACAGATAGACTGAAGCATATCTCTATCGATTATGCAGCTGACACTCGGACCCTGAATTTAGGCACATTGTGACCTTCCAGGTCGCAGATCTGGGTTGCTGGGCGCCAACATTTTGAAGAAAAAAAGTCAGTCAATCTACAATCTCTTTTGTTACGAATCAGTGGTTCGGAGCGTCTATCAAACTGCCAGAGTCACGTGATTTCAGTAAACGAGGCTTTATTATGTCATAACTGTTTTGAAACGTTTCGAAACACTTCAAAATTTCAATGGTTCACCTCTGGGGGCGATGATCTTATCAGTCACTGAGAACCAGTGAACAAGTGTCTGTAGGTTTTACCTGATCTCTGATATATGTTTTAAATAGACAGTATAATCAAAATGAATAAAGGTAATTAATAGTCTCTTATTGGCCTGTTTAGCTGAGCCATTCATAGAACAAACAAAACAGACCCTGACAATTAATAAAGAACATATCACACTATATTTGCAGCACATTTTTCGAATGTTAACACACTGCTTTCAAAACTGATAAAAGCACATTCAAATCAAAACGATTGCAAACTCTGTGCATTTCTGTAGGAATAATATTGAAATATAAAATCTTAGCAGAATATTTACAATGAAATTGCAGGGGTTTTTTTATTGCTAACAATCAGTGTTTATTATTCAAGACACATTTTCAAAACTCTTCAGTCTGCATTACCATCATGAATCTTGGCCAAACAGTTAATCTCACCTCTAAAACTCACTCGGACCAACAAAACACTTATACCTCAAAACAAGCTTGATTCACCATAACTCTGGCAACAATTCTCATTCAGAAAACACTTGTCATTTATAACACACTGACCTAAAAAAACATACAACAGGGAGCATTTCATAAAAAAAAAAACTTTGATCTTTGAAGTTTTAATGATTTTCAACATAAATCAGTATTTCATTACAGGATAAGAATGACATATTTTCATTTTACGGACTGTATTACAGCAAAAAGAATGAATGAGAAATGCAGCAATATTTTTTCTATATCTTTACATAGTAATTGCAAAAATAAAAATTAGAAATAAAAAACTAAACAAATTCCTGAAGCAATAATTCTGAAAACAAACAAACAAACATCAGAACATGTAGGCTATAATCCAGTGTGTGTTGGAGTGCCAGCTGTGTCAGGAGGCCTTTCTGTCCAGTTTGTATGTTTTCTCAGTGTTGGTTTACTCTGTGCTCCAGTTTATTACAGTTTGTGTGTGTGTGTGTGTGTGTGTGTGTGTGTGTGTGTGTGTGTGTGTGTCATACCTGTCATGACCCGGCCATCTGTCCAGTGTGTTTTTGACCTGAGACGCTGGGAAAGACTCAGCCTCATCACAACCCTACATAGGACAAGCACTTTGAAAAATGGATGGATTTCATTGACACAGTTGGTGTAAGAATTTTTATTGACCACCAGAGGGCGAAGTGGAGCCCTCGGTCAAAAGCATAGGTCAAAAGCTGCGATATATCCATTTGCAGGCCCGCAGCACCAGCAGTTTCAGGACCGCAGCCACAGAACCGGAAGTGAGGGGCGGGGCTTAAACAGTCAGAGTTGCGCTACCCATAACACGTAATTTTATTTAGTTAAATATAAGCTGTAGCCTACAATGAGCAAAATTTTAAAACAGTCTATTGATCAAACTTAGCCTAATGGTAATGAATGGATACAAAGGATATAGGCTAGTACAACTACACCGTTTTTATTTAAAAATGTTTTTTTTTTTTTTTAAATGTGTAATGTTGTAATTAAGTGTTTCCCATTTGACTGAATGATAGATTTTTTTTCACGTACATGTTGTTACTTACAAATAATACTTAATGACGCAGAGTAAGAAAAGATTAATGTTAATACAAACACTGTAGTTTGTTACTTCACGATACTACAACTACAACTTTTTTATTATTTTAAAAATATATTAATAATGTGTAACATGTTGTAAAGTGTTTCCCATTTGACTGTATTTGATCGTATTATTTCCTTAATGTTCATGTTGTTACAAATAATACTAAGACACTGAGTATGTGGCGTATTTAATGTCAAAAAAAATAAAATAAAAATAGGCCTAATTCATTAATAAATACAAAGCCTTGAACAAATGAAACTTGTGTTTCTCTGTATGAAAACAGACCTGTCGCTCTCTCGTCTGTGGTCATGAAGTCGTTTGGACTGGGATACCTGAAGGACATCACTGGACCCTTACTGGACCCTTACTGGACCCCTGCAGTTTCATACAGAGCAAACAGGTCTGACTGCATTATATCCTACAACATCTCAGTAGAACTGGGACTTACGAAAGCATCTTATTTGTGGACTTCAGTTCGGCCTTCAATACCATCATGCCTGATCTTCAGACAAACTGACCCAGCTCTCCGTGCCAATCCCAATCTCTCAGTGGATCATCAGCTTCCTGACAGACAGGGTCTTTGAGACTGAAAACTCACATCCAGGACTCTCACGATCATCACTGGCGCTCCTCAGGGTTGTGTCCTCTCCCCACTGCTCTTCTCCTGTGAAACAAATGACTGCACTTCAAAAGACCCCTCTGTCAAGCTCCTGAAATATGCAGATGACTCAACAGTCATCACCTCATCCAAAATGGTGAGTCTACAGACTGGAGGTTGAAAAGCTGGCTGTCTAGTGTGGTAATAACAACCTGGAGCTGAACACACTCAAAACAGTGCAGATGATAGTGGACTAAACCCAGCATTATTCCCACTCAGCATCACAGACAGCGATGTGGCACCGGTGGAGTCATTCAGGTTCCTGGGCAGCACCATCTCTCAGGAACTGAAGCTGCTGAAACAATTCTACTCGGCCATCATCGAGTCTGTCCTGTGCTCATCTACAACTGTCTGTTTTGGTTCAGCCACTAAAGCAGACATCAGGAGACTACAACAGACAGACAGGACGGCGGAGAAGATTATATGGATATTGGCTCCCCATTCTCCAAGATCTTTACACCTCCAGAGTGAGAAAAAGGGCTAAGAAAGCTAAAAAAAAAGAAAAAATAAAGATTCAGACCAGCCAGCCACAAGACCCCCCCCCCCCCACCCCACCCCACTCCACCCCACTCCACTCCACCCCACTCCACCCCACTCCACTCTCATAACTCTACATGGTCTACCATTACTGTATAATTTGTACATAACATCTACAATTGTACATCTGTAAATTACATCATAAACTGTTGACCTGTAAATAACATATATGTACATTCATTAAAACAACTATATATATGTCTCTATATTTATACTACTGTATATATTAAATTATTTAAATTTTTGTTTCTTATATTATTGTTATATTTCATTTCTACTGTGTAATTACTATGTATGTCTGCATATGTCTATACTTTCTTCTGCAATGGAAGCTCCTGTCACAAAGGAGCACAAAGTGTAATTTGTCACAAAGACCAATTCCTTGTGTGTGTGTGTGAACATACCTGGCAAATAAAGATGACCAGCAGGTGGAGCCAAATATTCACAAGTATTCAGACAAGAGTGCAGATGAATTTATAAACATATACTGAACCTTGATTCCAACATCCACAAAAAGTCATCATTTTGTAAACAATATGTCAAAATAGTATATCCAGGTTCACATAGGGACATAAAATATTTCAGTAAGAAACTAAAAAGTGAGTAAAAAACCGAATAAGAGCCAGGAAGACAAATCCATTGAGGTGAAATGAACTATCTCTCTTTGGCGCCTCTAGCGGCGGAATCCAGGCACTGCAGAGATCTCTTGACTAAAGGTGATTTGAATGAATGGGAAACGCTTTCCATGGCAGAAACAGAGTAGAGGGAACAGCCCCAGACAAAGCAGCGAGAAACTTTCACGCTGATAATCACCAGTCCTGTCTCTCCAAGCATGGATTTACTCAAGACAGAGCTGGTGAGGTAGACTCGACACCTTTCTGTGGGAATGAAAGCGACATTGGAGTGAATTTGAAGTCCTGCTGCTGCTGAATGGACGAGCTTATTTTCTCTCTGAGGGTCGATCATGAAGCTTCACAATGCAACAGGTTAGTGAAGAGTGAGTCAATAATCCACTGAATCGAATGCGATCACTGTATCTTATTGGTGAATTAATCATGTTGTAGTCCATGTATTAATCGCTGAGATGCATAAGTAAACAGCATGCACGCTTACCGAGCCATTGAAATTACAATGCAGCAACATAATACTGGAGATCAAAGGAGATGCAGCCAAATCTGGCCTGTTATGCAAACCTGGGTCTGCATTTATTATGTGCATGCAGTGCATATATTGTGGACCAGTCTCAAGGATTTATCAAAAAGAGAAACTACTTTTAAAAATCTAGTTCAAAACATTTGTCAAGTTTTTAGAAATATAATTTATGTTGGTTTCAATTAAATGTAGATGTGAATTTCAAACATTTTAAAACCATTTTATACAATTTTCTACAAAAGATTTACTGACTGAAATGTTGCAACACTTGTGTTAAAAGCGTTGTTAAAAGTACTCTTATATAAAAGTATACTTTTTAACACCTTTTAAAATATGATTGACAACTTAATCTTTGCTTAATATAAAACAACATTTGTTTTTGTCAGTATTTCAGCCTTTTTTAATTGTAGACTTTTTACAATTTCTGGACAGTCACACCATTAACATTTTTAACTTTAAACCAGACAAAAAAATATCAGCATTACATTTAATTCACAAATTGTATGCTCATATATTTAATGTCTTTCTGAATAATTGAATATATCCTGAGAGAACCAAACTAGCATTATATATTTATATTTGTATACAGTATATATATATATATATTTTACTTTGCTGTGCGACCAGATGCAACAGCATGAACTGCAAACTGTTGCTAATTTCCATACAAAGTATTCATTAACATTAATTGTATTGTATATATCTTCAGGTTAACCTAGTTTGATTAAAGAGATAAATACTGCCAGGGGTATTTCAACTTCACTTCACAAATCTGGTCGTAATATTGACAATTAGCCTAGATGCTTACCCAAATTTGGGTGATGTGTCCCATCTGGGATCTATGCCCCTGGCAGTAAAAGTTGTGTTCATTCTCCAATCATCATGGCAGGAGTCGTATGTGACCGCTGGTGAACCCCCCCCACCAGCTGTTTCAGTGTGGACTTCTACCTCAACACAAAGGACGTAGAGTAAAGTCACACATCATGGTACCCAACAAGTGGATTATGCATCCAGGTCTTCACAAATCGCCTCCCAGAAGTTGGCTTGGTATCCGGCTGCGTCTCAGTAAGTTTGTGTTCTCCTCTGACTTTTATGAAATGTAAACACGAACTGTTTTTGAAATTTCAAGAAAAATGTTAGACTTGACAGATGAAGGACTTCGATTGGTCTGTCTTCGATTGGTCGCTCTTGCATATTCATGTTTCGGCATAACTTTTTAAGTTGAACAAATGATTGATATTGATGCTTCAAATCCCATAAACAAGTCAGCCAACAGTCATGGTTTGACATTAAACTTTAATGATTTATGAAATTACATATTATATATGCGACTAATGTAGCATATGCACTCTCTGATCATAGTTTAGTAAGTATTGATTGGGGTTTGTGTGCCGAAATGTTAAGCAATTACAATTGGTCCTGTGTGTGTTTGTGTATGATGTATTCGTCTGGTGGAATTATAAAAGTGAGTTACAGCAAATCCCTTATCTGTTTACATCATTTAAATTACCAGTTGAGTTTATTATAATTTTTTATTTGAGATAATTTGCATATTAGGGAATTTTAATGTTTAATTGGTTGCGAATCAGACAAGTTAAGTGGCCTCTTCTTTATAAAATTCTAAAATGATGATATTTTTATGCATTTCTGATAGAAAGGTGCATTGTGGCTTACTGGTCTTGGCCAAAATATTTAAGATATTCTGGTCCCTAGATATGGCTCAGGTTACTCCTTCAATGTTGCCTAAATCTGTAGGGCTTTTTTCAACAATTTTATCATCCACCAAAATAATAAGTCAGATTCCTAACCCTAAAAGTAATAGCTTTAGTAATAGTATTGCTTGACTTAGCCAGCACCATAAATGTATAAGCATGCATGGCGAAAAGTCCAATAGAATCAAAAAAACATTAATTTAGAGATGTTTTGTTGCTTTTATTGGACTTTATTTGAACTTTATTTGAGTTTTTGGATGGTTTGGCCATTCTATACTACTACTTTCAACAAACTGACATGCATAGACGTTATTTGCTGTTTCCAAACATTTTCCTGCTTGATTATATTGACCTCTGCAATCTCGAAAAGATTAGCCTTCCAGTCTGAATGGTTATTTATAGAAACCCAAACTAAAGTGTGCTGTACGCCAGAGGCTTCTTAGCTCAGCAGGGGCTGCAAGTTACCCTCAGTGTACCAGACCACTCAAGCCTCCCTGAAATACATGGGTTTAATCTCCAGGCATCTGGTGTTTAAGGCTTGTCTGAGAAGGAGCTTCTGGCTCACTCAAGTTTGATTAGTCATGTTATCTTAACACTGTTCTACCTGGTGTGTTTTTCCTCCCTCATTTTGGATGCATGATGTCAACTGACTGCCCTTTAAGGCTCTTAGCTTGATATGCTTCCTGAAAATGTTCATTGCATCACAGTATAAGACTGTGTTTTAAGTTGGTTACTCTTGCATCCACTAATTCTTTAGCCCAAACACTGGCAAATCCTTCTACTTAGACTAATCTTATTATCTGAAGTGTCAAGTGGTATTTATTTACCAGTTTGTGTTTCTCTTTGCTACATTTGGTTTGTCCAGTGGTAGTCAGATTTTCTAAAAGTTACTAAATGCAAGAGGTCATCACTAAATTATAGCTTAATTCGTGTTTGTGTCATCTGTTTGACTCTTCTTTGCCATTTGCATGTTAATTAAGGGGCCGTTTACACGTCATTTTCAACTAAAAACGTAAAACTTTTTTATGCGTTTTGGCCATTTATTTACACGACAATGGCGTTTTGGGGGCCTGAAAACGCAAACTTTTGAAAACGGCTTTTAAAATGCAAGTTTTGGAAAATGATACCGTTAACGTCTCTGTGTAAACTACAAAAACGAGAATTTGTGAAAACGGTAACGTCATGCGCATGCGTATCTACTGGCCTGGCATGAATAATACAGTGTTTTTAGTCGTTTTCGTGGATCTGTGTGAACGGGGATTGTTTTGACAACGTTGTCGTCTGTACGTGAAAAACGTAAAGGAAAAACGTTTCTGTTTTTAGCACATCGTTGTCGTGTAAACGTACCGTGATGAGGCTTAATTTTCAGTGGACAGATGATTAAATTGGTAAAAACTTCCCATACATACTACACTGAAGGACGGACCCAGAAATATCTAGAAACCAGAATATCATGGAGAATTGGGCTTTTTTTGTCTTGGGGTCAGTAAGGAACCACCTAGCAACCACCCAGAACTCCATAGCAACTGCATAGCAATGCCATTGCACTTTGAGTTTTGTATGGGCGAAATGTAAAAATAGTTATTCATGCTACAAAAAAGTGTTTAAAACCATATGAAAAGTACATTTTGCACAAAAACTGACAATTTTCTTGTCAATGAATTGACTGATTTATTCACAAGCGCTTATAGTTTGAATCAAAAGTCGCGTCGCATTTTATTAAAGTGATCAAAGTAAATACGTAATGAAATATCGCTGGTAACTTAACTCACAATTGACGTAATATGATAGCCTTTACTTGAGAGACTGTATTGTTAGCATGACTCCAAAAGTCAAACGCAACCCCCTACATACACACAAAAACACACCGCAGGGTTATTGCTATCAGCTTTTCAAGTTCTGAGATGATGTAATGCTCATGAACAGGCTCTCGCAGCTGTTAGCCGTTCCCTCCACCGTTCAACAGCCCTCTTAGCCTTACAGCTTTCCCATCATCCCTCACTCTGTCACGCTTTCAACTTGCTTTTATCACACACTAGAAAGGCTTAAGACTGTGCTATTAGCATATTGTTCTTCCTCCAGGTCCTGCCCTTGGTTTAAGTCCTTGTTCAGCTATTAGACCCATTGAATAAATGAGATTAACAGTAATTTAGCCGTGAATTTGCAGTTGGAGTCGTTTGGTTTGTTTGACTGCTGAAGCGCCGCTGTTGGAGCCTGAAGGTGAAATTTGTGTTCCTTCATTTAGATCCCAGCTGAGATGAGTAATAAAAATATTCACTAGTATGCTATACACACTAAGTCACTGCAAGACTTTGGCTGAAATAATAAATATAGGATTTTTTAGTGATAATAAGGAATGTTTTTAGACTAATATTGTATTGTATTCCACAAAAATCCTCTGTTACTTTTATAAAGTTATTCAGCAGTGAGTGATTTTGTCTTTGTCTTTTGTTTAACATTAATGACACAGACAGCATTAGGCTTTAAGACCGAGCTCACACACAGAAAGTGCATGGGGATCAGTCTCTTTCGCTGTTTAATGGGTTTTAATAACTCTTTTTTTTTTAAATAAAGCATGTCCTGTATTTTACAAAAGTCACGTTACATGATTTGACTGATTTGGATGTTAAGTCTAGGCTTTCAAGGAGAGGCAAAAGCACACCGCTTTAAAGTAAAGGAATGGAATGCACACAATGATAATTTTATTTTGATTATCACGTTTTCATGAATCGAAAACAAAATTTTTATCTAACGCATAGTCCTACTGCTGTTGAATTGTTCTTCAAATGCATCACCACGCATGAAAGACACATGATTGAGACGCATGAAATAATTTGTCCAATCAGCACAGCCATCTAGTAGGCGGTCATTGCTGTATTTTAACATTATTACAAGGACATAAAAGATCACAATCTCTTTGAACTGCTTAAAAAGTAGATTGTGGATGTCTTCAAGATCGATCACGATATAAAATCATCAGATTGCCCACCCCTACATGGTATGTATTATAGCTTATTGATATAACATTAAGATTCCCTGCTGAAAAAACCCCATCTGAAACCAGCCTAAGCTGGTCTTAATTGGTCTTCCAGCCTTTGGTTGGTTTTAGAAGGGTGTTGGCCTGGCTAAGAGACCAGCGTAAACTGGTTAAGACCAGCAAACCAGTTTAATAGTTTTTCAGCTGGGTTATTATGGCTGACAAGTAACATAACACATTGACCTTGGTGCATTAATGCATACTGTGCATACATAATGCATACTAATCCAACGACATTAATATTTTATCTCATTATAGATGTCAATAAAGTTGACAGTTGTGACATCATGAAACAAAAACATGGCATGCGTGGCTTTCAGTTTGATTTTATTACAGTCAGTGTTACCGCTTGTGATTTTTTTGTTGTTAAATATTTCAGAGAATATTGAATTAAAGTATTAATATATTAGGTGTTTCGCTGGTTGCGACAGTCTTTTCATTCCTATTGTGACGTATATCCGAGTGAAACAGCTTCTTGAACAAGAAGAAATGTAGGACGGGGCTTGATTTTGTCCATGGGGAATTGATTGGATGGTTGTGGATTTCTATTGGTGGATCTCATGTGAGTGACAGGTTGTCCCACTCACACACCAGTAAACACGCCATCAGAGAATAGAAGAGATGTTGCTGCAAGTGCAAGGTATTTTGATTAAAAATTAAAGGGTTAGTTCACCCAAAAATGAAAATTCTGTCAGTAATTACTCACCCTCATGTTGTTCCAACCATGTAAGTCTTTCGTTCATCTTCGGAACACAAATTAAGATATTTTTGATGAAATCTGACAGAATTCTGACTCTTCCATAGGCTTCCAGTGTGACCGAAACTCGCCGACCCAGAATAGTTATTAAAAACATCGTTAAAATAGTCCAAGTGACTCCAGTGGCTCAATCTTAAGTATATCAAGCGATGAGAATACTTTTTGTGCGCAAAAACAAACAAAAATACCGACTTTATTCCACTATTCAATTCCTTCTCTCTGGGCCTCGTAGTGTTTTTGCGTAGCGCGTCTGTGTTGCACGTCACCACGTAGGCTCACAATTGGCCGAAGCAGGTCATGTGTGTGATGCGTGATGACGTGCAACACTGACGCGCAGCGCAAAAACACTACGAGGCCCAGAGAGAAGGAATTGAATAGTGGAATAAAGTCGGTATTTTTGTTTGTTTTTGCGCACAAAAAGTATTCTCATCGCTTGATATACTTAAGATTGAGCCACTGGAGTCACTTGGACTATTTTAACGATGTTTTTAATAACTATTCTGGGTCGGCGAGTTTCGGTCACACTGGAAGCCTATGGAAGAGTCAGAATTCTGTCAGATTTCATCAAAAATATCTTAATTTGTGTTCCGAAGATGAACGAAAGACTTACATGGTTGGAACAACATGAGGGTGAGTAATTACTGACAGAATTTTCTTTTTTGGGTGAACTAACCCTTTAAGAGGGTATATAAATAAAAAAAAGATGTGCATTGATAAATTATTTATTATAAATACTGAAATATTCCATAAAAAAAACAAGAATTGTCGATTTTGGTGTTATGAGAGTTGCCTCATAAACAAACAATCTCTGAGTTTGAATTTCAATGATGTGATCTCGTAATAATTCCGATAATTTGGACAACACATGAATGCAGCAAAACTCTTTAAAAGGAGTTTAGAGTCAAGAGCATGTGTATTTTTTTATGTTTAGATTGCTAGTCATTACGTATATTTCTAGATTGTGACTAAGCAATTGGCTGTGTAGCTCTAATGTAACTCCTGTAGCTCTTGGTTTCTTGGCTTTATGCTGTGTTCATTATAAGAATAGCCCGCTTGTGTCACCCCGCTCATCCTTGTGCCGATTACAGTAGATTAAAAGGGCCCTTTAACAAGAGTTCATGCCATCACTTTGTCCCACGCTGGCTACTTCTGAACATCTTCCCCCACCCAGCTTAAGTCCATTTAGGCGGATCTCAGCCTCGTGTTAATGACCACGTCTCTGCCAAGGATGAGCTCTGTAATATCTGCTTGTGTACTGAGTGTACAGACGGTATAGCTTTTCATTACATCCTAAATACCCCTGTGCTGTTACAGTAACAATTTAGGGATTTTGAGTGAAAGGCATATCAGTCATTTTCATGGTTGTCCACCCAGTGAGAGGTAAAGTCTGGCTATCTAGATGGGTTGTTTTTCATGTGTAGGAACCGCACATTACCTACAGACAAATTGTCGTCGACGATTGTCAATAGCTGGGTTTCCATCCATGCATTTTTATGTGAATTTGTTTTTAGATATTGCTTTTTTTTAATGTTATATGGTTGCTACTAGGTGATTGTTTACTAGCCCAAGTAAAAAAAAATCCCATCCTATATGATATTCTGGTGTCTATGGCTCAGTGTAAGTCTGATTTATTTTCACCTGTTTTTTTGTAAAGTCTGGTCAATTAGAAAAGGAACAGCACACCTTCTTAAAAAGTCACATGATTTGAGGTCTCATTCATGTCTGTGGGACATATATGGGATGATTATGTGCTATTTAATATGTAGTGTTTGGGGATTGAACAAGGTCAGTGAATTGTCTTCAGTTAACATCTTCAGTTTGTTGTTGTGTTGCAAATTTTGAAATATTATAATAGCATTTCTAGTATTTAAGGGTTAAGAATAGCATATGATGTGGCTGTTCAATCTAAATATAGGTTAAACTCTGTTTTCCACTACTTTTGCAACCAGAGTATCAAACTGCTCTCCACCTGTCAACACCATTGAGGCTTGGAAAACTCACTCCTGATGCACACACTCATTCTGCCTTTCGGTCACATGTCTGTACTCAAACTCTATTACGTAAGCACACTTTATATGCTAACACAAAATATTTATGCCCTCTGTTTGAGTTTAAAAATGACGCTGAAGTTGAAGAGGAAACATATCAGATTCATTGTCTGAAGTCTGCTTGTTGCGTCTCGTTCTACAGCTGCCTGAGCGGCCTGTTCATAAAAAAAAAAAGCTGCAAGTTCAAAGCCAGGTTCTGGATTACTACCATATGTCTGCAAAGCCAGACTCCAAGAGTAAGTCTGCCCCAGCCGTACCCTCTAATTTCTTATCCCAAAATTGGACATTTGAATGGCTGTGCAACATTGTCCCTCCCCTATGACTCTTGCACGGTTCGTTCTCACAGTAACTCTTCTCTGCAGGATAACTGAAGCCATCTTAATACAACAAGAGGTTTCCAACGTGTTCCTTTGACGCTTAGGAAATGCCACGTTTGAAATGATGTCATGTTGACATGCATTCACCACTGCAGAGCGGATATCTTATCAGGAGCCACTGCTGGCTGGTGTCCATCCACGGAAACAGCTGACATTGTTGTAGTCACACGGCATTCATAACGCATAAATCTCCGAAAAGGAGGACCCAGGGCTGTTATCAATGCAGAAATGTCTGGCTTTTATTGTTTGTGCAAATCATAGACAAAGTTCACTGTCTGTGTAGGAGGGGTTTGCAAGGGATCTTTGTTTCTCAAATACTGGAAGGTATTGGCCTGGTCTGTCAATCCCAGCATGCACTTCACCCCAGTATGAATACAACATTTGTCTGGTAGTGTGGGTTGAACACCCTCTGACAACCAGGCCCCTTTGCCCAAACTGCTTGCACAGACTTTGACACCAATGTGCCTGTTCCTTGAGACTTGGTAATACTGATTGTAGAGTGAAGAGAGTGAAGAACATCTCAGCACCGTCAACTTCTCAAAAGCGATGAGACATTTTCGTCAAGACATCGAGCAAATTAGGAAGACTTTAATTTGATTGTTCTTGCCAAGGTCTAGGGGAATTGTAGGTGTTCCCGTCTTGGCGTACTGCAAGATTACGTTGTAAGATCCACAATTTAAGAAGCGAGGAAGCCGTCATACATTCTCAATAGAGATTTATTGTCATGAGTTTCATTGGGGGGCTGTGAAATGGGTGCCAGGATTTCCTCGGATTTGGAATATAGGTCCGGTTTTGGCATGCCTAGTTGCACACTTTTATGGGTTGGAACTCGTGAAACGGGATCAAAGAAAGGTTTATTTGTTAGGGAAGATGAGGTAACTGCAGGTGCTTGCTTTATGGCGAATTGTTTGAGATTGACTATATCCAGTTAATAGCACATCAGAGGTGGACGTCAAGATGACTCGTTAGATGTCGAGTGTTTGTTTATTGTACGAGTTGGTTTTGTTCCCTTTTAAAGTAGCCTTTAGAAGATCAGTTAGAGGGGTGCTTAGTTTTGTAGTTAACGTTTACAACTTTATCCTTCACAATGTTCCTTTACTGGAGGAAACGGGGGGCATATGAGCTCGAGACACTACCATCTTGTTTGACACAGCGGGGGGTGGAGCGGTACTCTTGGTCGTCCCCACTGGATGTCATCCATGATGTTAATGGTAAGGTTGGATCCACTTTCCCAAAATACCCTAACTCTTTAGTCACTAACCATGAGTTGTCATCTTTAATACACTTCCATCTCAGATGGTACTTGCTTAAACTTTAGAATTTTAATGTTGTTGCATCCCTAGTTCATGTATCTATGCGTCAGTGTATTGTTTCCTGTTGTTTGTAGCGCTACATTAAGCTGTTTTTCATCATAAGACCTCTCCACACTTCTTGTTAACTTTGTATGCTTGCTGCGTTCGATTTATGTGTTTTGAAGTTTTGAAAAATGTGTTATGGTCAATCATTACTGCCACCTCCATATTCTTCAGGACTCTTGCCCTTATCCCTATCCTAATAATAATAGTATAAGATGAAACTGGACACACTGTTTTCATTAGCCTATCATTCAGTCCTCCTCAGTGCTTTATTTTTTGTCTCACAACTTATGCAACCCAAATTTCTTCCGGAACATTTGGGACACTCATCTGGAGATGGAAAGCTTTAACACTGAGTCTCTTCTTTGATCTCTTCCATTCATAAGACCTGTAATTAAGGCTGATCCATTACTGAGAGCCGCTCTCTGGCCACTGCGGCCTGCAGAAGAGGAGCGTACTGCATTTCTAAGTGCATACTTGTCCTCTCGAATGCCGTAATTAGTCTGGGGGATTATAATGGTGGGTCATGGCTCACTTTGGTGTTTGAGGTAGTAGCGGTGATGGGAAAATGTCAGAAACTCATAGTGGATTATGCAGTCATCTTAAAAAGCACATTGCTGTAAGATTAGCTCTAGTGGTGCCTTCAAAATGGTCTTATTACTGTATGTCCTCGAGATTCAAGTGTGTGGCCTCTTAAGTCCTCTCTGCATGTTGTGTAAGAAGCAGTGCTGGAGGCATGGACTTCAGAGACTTGCTGTCAGTTTTCTGTCAATGACATGAATGAAAATAACTGAAATGTGCTTACTGCATTTTTAGTTTTTCAAGCAGACAATTTTTGAAACTGAGATGATAAACATTTTCTGTACTAAATGTTTCTAATTCGATTTGACTGGACATTGTCTAATTAAAATAGGCATACACAAACAAAACATTTTGGTTGACAATGCAATACAGTAACATTTTTTACATTTGGTTTTCAGCTAAAAGAGAAAAATCGTGGTCAATTTTTTTACAGAATACAAAATTACTTTGATATGGAAGCCGATTTCTCGTAATTGTGATGTTCTCAATCTCATAATCTCATAAATATAAGACTATATTTCATAATTGTATTTTAAATTTGTGACTTTTATATTTCACAATGTGACATATGCAACTATATAATTTTCATAATTGTGTCTTTTATTTCACACAATATGACATGAATGGTATAAAGAAAATCTCTCACAATGTGACTTATTTTAAACTCTTTTTTTTTTTGTAGACTTCATAATTATTTATTTTTATTGATTATATAAATGTGCTTTCGCATTAATATCTGATAACCAAAGTTATTAAAGCATATTGTGGCCAAAATTCTAAATTGGTTCAGGTTGCAAATGCATTTTAGCTGTTTTGCAATATCTCATCTAATGCATTGGAAAAGGAAGCATCTCTCTCTCATGTTCCTTTCCTTTTAAGGTGTGTTCACACTTGGCAGGTTTGGTTCGATTCAAACGAACCCTGGTGCAATTGCTCTGTTAGTGCGGTTCATTTGAACAAGTGTGAACTCTGCCATCCGAACCCTGGTGCGCACCAAATAAGCGGACCAACACCGCCGAAAAGAAGGTTCTCGGTCAGCTTCCAAACGAACTCTGGTGTGATTCGAATATTCTAATAAATATAAACGCAACACGAACCAAAGACATGTAAACAAACCAAAAACAGGACATGATGTCACAAGATGTGACCCTAAAAAGGACAGAATGCTCAAGCATACCTGTTTTTTCTCGTCACAGTTCGATACAGGCATCAGAACCAGCGTCTCCTCGCAGCAGATCTTCGTTTGTGTGTGTGTGATGGAGGGATTCCTGCCGCTGTTTTGGGTCATTACACAGTTTATAAGCTCTTCACACGTTCTCAGATCCATCATATACCATCATATGTAGGCTACGCACATACAGCGAGCGCATTTAGCCCAGCATACAGCATTGTTTTGGATGTTCGATAAGTTCTGTTGCGAAATATAACTACATCATAAAAGCCGATCAATTAGGTTGTGAACATATCCCTATGCCTTTGGGTTCTGGATCTTTAGGTTCAATGCTAAAATGTAAAATGCCAATGTGAACGCAAAGTGGACTAGGACTATAGAAAAGTAAGTAAGCATTTGTAAGCAGTTTGTGTAGGGTACAGATGGATTTCTATTAGCCAAAAGTCAGTTTAATGTGTATTCAATGGGATCCTGTTCACCAAACCCTTTTATTTTCCCATGTGGTGATGCAGCAGTTGGCGGCATCTCTGACAGTCAAGCGAAACACCTCGTACCTTGGCAGGCTGCTGCCGTCCACCATCTGTCTTCTAGTAGACGCCTCGCGTTACATAACTCTCTCCAGCGTCTCCGGCTGACGGGGAGGTTTAGCCTTCAGAGAGAAGCATGAGAACGAGGCGAGACATCAGACAGCAGTTCCAGTAGTGTGCCAGTCGCCTCAGTGGTACAGGACAGAGGGATAAATTCACCACTGATCTAAGGCATTCCTCAAATTCCTTGTAAAAGCCCGTACAAAAGCGATACGTAAACATACTTTTAGAAACCTCCTCTCTGCCTATACATGGTAAACATGGTACAGTTAAGGTCAGGTCCTTACTGTGTGGTCTTCTTTGAGGAAGATTATTATAAGGCTGCAGGGTTGTGGGATTGTCGGTTGGGAACTGTATGCCTTTGTTTTATGGATCACTGATTTGTATGATTATTAGAGGTGCTTGCTAAGACGAGCATTACTATTTCTAATGCTTGTACTTTGGGTTGGGGTCCTAGTATGTCACGGTCCAAAGTATTTGGCTTGTCCTGAATGGTTTGTTCTACGAACATAAATATTTATTTATTTATTTAGGTTATTATTCATTTTATATTTTACGTATTTTATATATCATTGTAAGATTGTCAAGTCTTGTTTTTTTCTTTTTTTAAATTTTGCAATATTTTTTCATAATAATAATAATAATAATAATAATACTGATTATATTAATACATTATTATTAGTAGTAATAATGTATAATATTATTATTATTATTATTATTATTATATAAACTCAAATACTATTGTAATGTTGTTTTTATTATTATTTCTAATAATTAGTTGTTTAGTTTTCTGTTATTACTTTGTATTTTATTAAATATTTTGTATTACTCAATTTATTTTATTCATATATGTTATAGTTTTATATTTTACATACTTTAAGGTAGGGTAGGCAATTGTTTGTTATACTGGTTGAAACTTTCTTCACATCCTGATAGCAATCAATAATAGAAGTGGTCTAAATATAAAAACTTATATAACGTATATCTTTTGTGAAAGTCTCAGGACCAAACATTTTTCTTCCAATCATTGCATTACAGACAGTCACTGAGCGCCACAAACAAACAGCCGCCTTTTACATTTTCTCCTCAACCAAAACAAGCTTATGCTGCATTCACATCGTGTCGTAATTACCGTGATTACGAGATGGCAACCCGTGACGTTCTACCCGGAGCTGTTTACATCCTCAGACTCAGATTTATGCGTTTCAATGTCAACACTATCAACACCAAAATTAATCTGCAGCTGTCAGGTGGTACAACTAGAGCTCTGTAATTTAAGTTCATTATTATGATAATGTTATGTGCTTTGAGACATGAGGTAATTTAACGCCGTCTCTAGTGACGCTTTGCAGACTCCGCTCTGGCTGTGCGCGTTCATGTGTTTTGAAGGAGGCGTGGCTTTGGAGACGCTCTGAAGGGAGGGTGGGATCTAATGTTTTCAAAGCTAGTTTGCTTTGCTTTAGAGTAGTGTAGGTATGACGCCACTTTGTAGGCCAATCGGCAGTTCGCATCACACTGGTTCGCTCGACAAAAATCCAATATGATTTTCCCATAGGCTTCTGGATTATCGCAAAAAACAAGCTCTATGATAAGCAAAAGTTTGATACCTACACATTTTGTCCATTAAGATAGTTTTCACAGATGAACACAACTTTTTTGAAGCCTAATAGAAGCCTAAATTGAAGCCTAAAGAAGTAAACAGAAGTACAAAGCTAAAGATAGGCTATAAACGAACTAAACCATGGTTGCACAACTTCAATGTCATCATCCCTAAGCTTCCGACAACTATTTCAGTTTTTATCAAAAAACATTTTACCAGAACGTTTTAGCATGCAACTATAGTTTCAGCTTTTATCCTTTTTATTGTTATTTTTTTTTTAGATTTTTTTTTTTTAATTGTGACTTTATATTGTATTAAAACATTAAAAACTGTTTTTACCTCTTCTGAAGTTGGAAACCCAAAAGGTAAACAACACTCACATTTTATTCACTTTGGCTTTAAAATATTGGCCACAGTGAGTTTTTTTCCCCTCTGTATTTAGAGCATGACTGCATAAGTTGTCGTGCACATATGCTGTCTCACTGTGTGTGTTGAGGTTGACAATACATGTGCCGCTAGCTTGCTTTTATTATTTGTTTGATTTGGGCCTAATCAGCTGTGCTGAGGTCAGACATTCCTGTCCATGTTAAACAGAGAGGAAGAGAAAGGGATAGAGAGAGAGAGAGAGTGTGTGTGTGTGTGTGTGTGTGTGTGTGTGTGTGTGTGTGTGTGTGTGTGTGTGTGTGTGTGTGTGAAGGAAAGGGACAGGAGGAAGTTAAAGAGATAATTAAAGAGATGAATACTGCTGAATCAGACTCTTACCACCTATTACTAGCATTCTGCGCTAAGCTAAACATGTAGGGCCTACTGTCTTTAAGTCAAGTCATCTTCTCTTGTGTAATATCTTATTGTGCCCTCTTGAAATTTAAATTATTAATTATTTATTTTATATTTTTGTTTTATTTGACTTTATTTATTGTTTATTTTTTTAATTTTTTTCTATTTTGTATTTTATCCATTTTTTGCAGAAAAGTACTATGCTTTTTTCACCTGTTTTACTTTAAACATCTGCAGACGTTTTATCACCCAAGTGTTTGGAAAGAATAAATATGAGGAATAGTGATGCTTCCCTGAAATTCTCTAAACTGGTAAGCCAGCGCAGGCAGCTGGTGCTGTGGTCAGACACTGTCGTGTCACATAATTTTAGGATTCGTCACAAGTTTCTGATTCATGACACTCTTGATTGTCTAAAGCAGTGGTTCCCAAACTGAGGCATTTAATATCCTTCTGCCTATCCTCCTTTAATATCCTCTCTTCCACTTAGACTGCAGTCACACCTAGTCCATGAGGAAACTGATTTTCAGATGTTTTTTTTTTTTTTTTTACCTCTGTGAAGGCAAAGTTTTTCTAACCCCATTAAATGTATGTGTAATGTTTTATGTTAAATTCTTAAAATCCCATTAATTGAATTAATATAACAAATAAAGCAATAAACTAAGCTAAATCAATAATTTCAATCAAATGAAATCCGTATCAACAAGTCATCTTTGCTCTGCAGTGACACAAGCTGCATCTAGATGCATTTTCACAATTTAACTGCTCAGAGATGGCATGAATGCAGTTACAATGGCATATTATAATGTTATGAGATGTTTTAAATAATAAAAATATATGAAATGATGGTAAAAACCAAGAGAATACTTTTAAATATTAAACTAAAACCGACAGTTAGGTGGCAGCAAATCACTGTCTTAATGAGTGAGTCATTGATTCATTGATTCATTGATTCGTTGATTCAGTAATGAAGCAAGTGACTGTATTTACGAATGGGTAATTGAATCACTGAATCTCCCGATTCATTCAATGAAACACCACTGTGTGTTGCTTGGAGACGCACAACGATATGTTCGGTAAAAAAGCATTCTTGCTCGTATAATTTATTGTCTATGCACAGTCTGTATCTATATTTGTTCTGTATGGTAGTATGCTTAAAAAAACACTTTTACAAAGAGACATTGTCGAAAATGTAGTAAAGGCACAATGTAGCGCGATTTGCTAAGGCGGCATACTCGGTACGCAACATATGATATAACTTACACGCTGCTTTTGTGGATGAAGCCAGTTTTTACCGCAATAGATGAGGCAAATTGACTGGATGTCATGTATTTAACCTTTTACGGTACGACTATTTTCTTATTTTTACACTAGAAGTGACATTTTGTCTGTTAGAAATACATACTCGGTTTTTTTTAAAAGGTGGGAAACCAAGCGTTTTGTTTGCGAACGCCATCTGTACGCGTTCTTCATTTTGGGAACCATTGGTCTAGGATCTGATACTGAGGCGTATTACTTACACATTTAAAGCAAAAGATCTCCAGATGGAAAAGATGTTCATAATTTTTCCTGAGCATATTGAATCTGTAAGCGGAGAGGAGAATGGAAAGTTTTTGTTGGGTCGACTTCTACAGAGGAGTGCTTGCAAATGTGGCCGTTAACTGTCCTGAAGTTCCCATCCACATACAGACACACAGATCTTTAAAGCATATGAAATAATTAGTACTCATAAAATGAATGTTTATAGTGTGGTCAGTTGTTTTAGTTTTGCACTGTGCTAATAAGAAACACCTGTTTATCCAGTCAAGAATGAAGCGAAAGTGTTATTACATCTGGTTTATGTTCATGTTGTCTCTTCTTTTTTACTTCCTTTTTGTTGTTGTTGTTGTTGTCTTCTTCCTTGTCCTGTTTATATCCTGTTAAAGTTCCTCTGTCTGTCCATTTATTGCACTATATATCCTCCTATTATTTAGGACCTGTCATGTTTTGTTTTACTTTTTTGCTTAGGTTAGTTTTTTTTGTGTGTGTTTTGCTTTTTGAAAAGAACACGACAACACCCTAGCAACCACTCATAACACCCTAGCAACCACTCATAACACCTAAACAACCTTTATAGCATCAATCCGTTTAGCAACACACTGGCAATATGGTGGTGTCACTTGCGCATCATTTTCCTTATTTTTAATCTTTCTTTAAAAACTCGAACAAACTTTAAATGATCTGACTTATGATTTTCGACTCAAACAAAAGAACACCACAACACCCTAGCAACCACCCATAAGACCTTAGCAACCTCATAGCATCAATCCAAAATACTCTAGCAACTGCGTAGAAACTCCGTAAACACTGAATACATTAGCGACCACTTAGCAACACCCTGGCAATGTCGTTTTTCTTCAGAAAATGTACATGTTTACCGCCGGATCTCTAAGGGGTTTTAATGTGTATCTGTGTGTGATTCACTGTTGCAGACGAGAAGCCGGCTCAGGAAGAGGAGTGTGTGTTGTGCCAGCATCCAGACTGCACCGAGCGCCGTCACGCCTCAAAGGTAAGAGCAGCACACCAGACGCCCGTCCCGAAGAACGCTGCGAGATCTCGCCCTCTCTTGGTTTAGAGGATCAGAGAAAGGCCTGCTGGGATACGAGGTCGCCTCTCTGGCCACCAGACTGTGAAATGAATTCCCTCTCTTGAGCTGATGCTCTCTGACACAGGAGAGCAGGGAACACCAGTCAACTCTCAGGAAGGCTTTGATAACTTTCTGTGTGCTTTGGGAATCATAGTTGGGAATGAGGTAGACGGCTGTTATTGTCATATTGTGTTGAGGGGAACGTTATGCAGCAGGTTTGGATGTAATGGTGACAAGAAACTACTTTTTTGAATGTGTTTATTTGTTAGATATTCTCAGTGATTTGATTAAAGCTTTCAGCTATTGTAGCTAAAAGAGTGTGGTACTCTCAGGTCTATTTAGCAGATGTCTTCATAGACAGACAGAATTTCTCAAAAGTTTGTGGTTGGAAAGTTTTTTTTTGTGTGTGTGTGTGTGCGTTGTTTTTGAAAAATGCCTCATTCACTAAGGCTGCATTTATCTGATCAAAAATACAATATTAATACAGTTTTGAATAACTGTTTTATTTAGGAATTTCTGCAGAATTTTCAGTCTTCAGTGTCACGTGATCCTTCAGAAATCATTCTAATATGCTGATTTACTGCTCAAGAAACATTTATTATTATTATCAATGTTGAAAACAATTGCGCCTTTTTGATTTTTTTTTATGAATCTTTGATGAATAGGAAGTTAAAAGGAACAGCATTAATTAGAAAATAGAAAATGGATTGCTAAATAAAATATTAATTCCTTGAAAAAAATCTTTAAGATATAAAATGCATTTTTAAAATAAGTTTTAAAATAGTTTATTTATAGAAATATAATATTTTAATATTTATTTTAAACTTAATTTAGCTTTAATTTAAATTAATTTAATTAACTTTAAATTAAATATAGTTATTTTATTCAACATTGATACATTAAATTAAGAAATATTTTATAATAACATTTTTTAAATATATATATATATATATATATATATATATATATATATATATATATATATATATATATATATATATATATATATATATATATGTGTGTATATGTATATGTGTGTATGTATATGTGTGTGTGTATATGTGTGTGTGTGTGTGTATAGATAGATAGATAGATAGATAGATAGATAGATTATATCTATCTATCTCTGTCTATCTCTCTATATGTCCGTCCGTCTGTCTTTCATCTCAATACTTAATAAAAAAATAAATAAAAAAAAACTAGTGTTATAAGTGAACTTTATGGGAAAATATTCTGCAGAAGTGTACAGAATAACCCCTTAATGGTCAGCACTTATCCTTCAGTTTATGTCAAAGCCGACGAGCTGTTTATTCCCTCCTTACTGTGATTTATTACTAGTGTTGAGCTCATTTTATTTCAAGAGAAGAGGGAAATCAAACCACAGAGCTGTTACCTGTTGGAGCTTGCTAAGTCTCACCTAATCATTCTTTAAAAACAGTTGTAAATCACTCTCCATTCATGCAAAAGCCTGAAGACCGCCTGTAATGTGATGTCTGTGCGTGCCGTTCTCTAGTGTGTTTGTGTGTATAAGTGAGCACACGAGGGCTCTGGGTTTATGATTATGTGACCAGGACCGCTGTAGGGGGTCGGTGATTGTGCTCGCCCCGAGGTCACGGGCTCTGCTTATGTAAGGAGATTACAGAGAAACGTACATGAGGGAGGAATGTTTCTAGTCTCATTGTCACCTTCACCTCCCTCTGTGCCTCCATTGTTTTTATTACTGGTCATCCCCTCGTTGACATGCTGGTTCTTCATTTAGAAAGCTTGTCTTGTAACTTGATTGTTTATGGCTTGTTTGTTACTCCTCGTTCTGGGGTGATGTATCGTTCAAAAGTCTGGGATCAGTAAAATCGTTTGTTTTTATAAAGAAATATCTAATGTTCTGTTCACGAGGCTGCATTTATTAGATCAAAAATACGGTAAAAACAGTAATATTGTAAATATCTTTTTTTCATATTTTAAGATGTAATTTATTTTTGTGATCAAAGCTGAATTTTCAGCATCATTACTCCAGTCGTCAGTGTCACATGATCCTTCAGAAACATTCTAATATGATAATTGTCTGCTCAGTAAACATTTCTGATTATTAACAATGTTAAAAACAATTGTGCTGATTAATATTTTTGTTTTTTCCAGGGTTCTTTTATGAATAGATAAAAAAAAGCAATTACTTGATATATATATATATATAATAAATGTCCTAACTGTAATTTTTGGTTAATTTAATGTGTTGTATTGAATCTTTTGAAAAAATCTTTCTACCACCAAACTTCTGTATTATTATTATTATTAATAATAATTTTATATATATTATATTCTTAATTATTTAATTCTCTGATATATTATTATTTCTAAGCTAAAATTAGAAGAAAACATCTATAACAACCCAGAAACATGCAAGGAAATATTTAACATTCAGAATATCTTATTGTAGTGAAACACTTTTTTTAAAGCTTGTAATAGTTTTTTCTTTTCTTTGGATTTCTTGCATTTTGATGCAAAAGCTAACTATAGCTGAGCCACTTAGAAATAATGGACACCGTTTTATGCATTAGTATGCACCTACCTTTGCTTTGACAGTCTTTTTCCTGCATTTTTTTCTCATTTGCATCTATCTATCACAGGCAGCTGTGCATCATTGGCCCTTTCTAAATTTAGATCAACAGGGTGACACAGCTTACCCACTCCACTGGCACATATTACCCTTTTATCCACTACCTTTGTGTATAAACAGTATTTTGAAAGTCATAATTTTGAATTCCTGACAGAAAAGTAGCAGGATTAATGTGCAGTAACTCACCCTGACCACTAGGAGGAGGCAAAGAGACACGGCTGTGCGTGTGTGTGTGTGTGTGTGTGTGTGTGTGTGTGTGTATGTGTGGACATGTTTTTCTACACCGGTGGGGACTTAAACCTGAATGCACACAGACTCATGGGGACTCGTGTCACCGTGGGGACCTAAACTGAGGTCCCCATGGGTACAAAAGCTTATAAATCATACAGAATTAGTTTTTTTGAAAATGTAAAAATGCAGAATGTCTCCTGTGATGGGTAGGTTTAGGGATAGGGGCAGTGTAAGGGGATAGAATATACAGTTTGTACAGTATAAAAACCATTACGTCTATGGAGAGTCCTCACAAAGATAGTGCACCAGACATGTGTGTGTGTGTGTGTGTGTGTGTGTGCGTGTTTAGGACTGTAAAAAAAAGCTTGATGACAAACACACGCTTCAGATTTCTGAATCACTGTCTGTGTCATTTTTTGCTGTGTAACTAGTCATGGCTCTTGCACAACTGTCGCTAATGTTGCTGGTTTAAGGAGGACTGCATTTATTTATAGTCTGCTGGAAGAATAATGCTGACAAGAAGACAAAAGTTAAATGCATGTCTTAAATACTCAATTAGAAAGTGCTTGCTTTCGACATTTTTTAAAATGCTGTGGTGTGGCGTTTGTTTAACCTAGTAGAATCTAGTCGGTTTAACCAAGTAATTGTGGAAAGCCTTAAAATGAGCTGGTTGTCGGAGATGTTGGCTGACGGTACTGTACATGTTCTGACGTGTCGCACAGCACAAACTTGTTTTTAGTATTTATTAATTAGCTTTTATTTTTATATTTTCAGTTTTATTTTTAGTTTAAGTCATTTTGTTATGTGCTTTTTATTTATTAGTTTTCAAAAATATTATGTATTATAATTATATTTCTATTTATTTTATTTATTTTTAGTAGGCCTACTTCAACTAATTTATTTCAGATAGTAGTAAAGGCAACATTTCTAATTTAAGTTTTTCAGCTTTAAGTTACTGAAAATGATTTTTTTTTTAGCTATTTTGTTGTTTTTGCCATTTTTATCATTATGTATTTCTACAGTAGTCAACATTTGAAGTGGATCAACCTTTCATCAAAGTTATACATGAATTTTGAACAATAACCGTTCTCGTCTTAGGACAACTTTGATGAACTTTTTTGATCCAGTTCAAATGTTGACTACTGTATAGCTTTAATTTCTATTATTTTTCATCTTTTTTTCACCTTCAACATTTTTTTGTTTTGTTTCAGTTTTAGTAATTTTAGTACTTCAGCTTATTTCAGTTAGTTAACAGTAAAACTTTTCTGATCCTATCCCCCCTATTTCTATTAAAATGATTAAAAAAAAGAAGAAAAAGATGGCTAACGGGACTCTGGAGTCTGTGGGTTGGTCTTTTTCCGGTTGTATCTTCTCGTGTCTAATTCTGTTTCCATGTAGAGATGGGCCAGTCTGAGCGTGCTTCCATCACTCAGCGCCAATTACCTCCATTCACGACCCAACAGGACTAGACAAGGTGTGGATCGCCAGGGAAATCCACCCCACCAAAGACAAACAGCTGAGAGCTCTGCGGGTTGGTTGGTTTGTGCATGTGTGTGTGTGTGTGTCAGACGCAGTGATAGATCAGATAACTGCCCTCACTTTCTCTATAACAACTTATCCGTTTCTAAATAAATCTTCCTCCGTCTAGCCACCTACTCAAACGACGCTCTGCTTCAGGGAAAGGGTCCTCGCTACCCATTTCCAGATAACTTCAGTTTTTCCTTCTGTTTCCTCATTCCGCTGTAAATCTTTCCCAAGGCGTGTTGCTGAGTGATGGAACGCATGCCGTCTCATTCGGCCCTCTTTTCTCATTTGCGTCTGTTCTGAAACGGCCCATAAATATTTAGCTTTTCATTACCTTAATGATTCATGGGTAACTCTGGGCAGCGGCAGAGGTTGATGATCGCTCTAATAGCTTTTAAAAAAAAAAAAAAAAAAAAAACTTTTTTATATATATATATATATATATATAAATATGAATGATTCTGGAAGGCTCCTTTAAGAACCGAATGAGCTGTAACAATGCTATGGCCCACACAGGCTGTTTGGCCAATAATTGACTTAGGGTATCCTCTTGTCTTTCGACTAGAAATGGGTCAGGATGGACAACAACTGACTAATTAATTGGCAAAGTCAACCGATGAGTCTAAAGGTGGGTGATATAAGCAAAATATTATGAATATGAATATTATGAACACGATATGAATAATTTTATTTTATTTCACGATAACGATATATATCAGATTATAGTTATTTTTTTGCTTTAAATCAAGTTTTTAATGATATAGAAATTGAATTAAAATGTCAGAATCACAAACTAATACTAGCCTAACTAACATACGTAAAAAGATTTTTTTCAAAAAAGCTCAAGCTCACTGAAGACATGTAACAAATAAAAATTATTACAAGCAATAGGAAATAAAACTACAATAGAAAAAAGACACAAATGAAATAGACCTACCTAAAACTGCTATAGAACAAAGCAGGTTTATTAGGTTGCTGTCACTTTAAAGGGATACTCCACCGTTTTTTCATATTAAACTATGTTATTCCCTTAACTAAGACGAGTTGATACATACCTCTCTCGTCTCAGTGCGTGCACTCAATCGCTCTTGCGCGCGGTGTCACTTTGATAGCACTTAGCTTAGCCCAGTTCATTCATTAGGAACCAAACAGAGATGAAGTTAGAAGCGACCAAACACCTCCACGTTTTCCCTATTTAAATACAGTTACACGACAAAGTATGGTGACACAAAATAAAACGTGGAGCTTTTCTAAGCGGGTAAAAAGGATAACTATAATGTATGGCGGAATAGCACTTGAAGTTGGAAGCACTTCGACTCGGCGCAGTAAAAAGTCACGCTTGAAAAATACATTATAGTTATCCTTTTTACCCGCTTAGAAAAGCGCCACGTTTTATTTTGTGTCACCATACTTTGTCGTGTAACTACTCGTGTAACTGTATTTAAATAGGGAAAACGTGGAGGTGTTTGGTCGCTTCTAACTTCATCTCTGTTTGGTTCCTAATGAATGAACTGGGCTAAGCTAAGTGCTATCAAAGTGACACCGCGCGCAAGAGCGATTGAGTGCACGCACTGAGACGCGAGAGGTATGTATCAACTCGTCTTAGTTAAGGGAATGACATAGTTTAATATGAAAAAACGGTGGAGTATCCCTTTAAGAGCGAATGCACTGATCTAATATACTGATAGAAATGCACTTTCTTTCTCAACCATTTATGTTCATGTAAGAGATAAACGACTGTATTTATGAGGGACATTGACAGGCTTTTTTTTAATACAAATAAGTGTGTGTATTTGGCTGTTTAAGCCCAGTAAGGCACTATAAAGAACTCTAGGTGCATTTTTACTTATAAACAAAATAGTCAGTAGCGTATTTCAAGGTTTAACAGGTTTTTGTGGCAGAGTATTCTTTTGCACTCAGGATCCAGCACGTGTTTGCTTTCGTCCATGTCTGAATTAAGATGTGTGCCCCAGTCGTAGTTGAATTCTCCCCACAGATTGTAATGCCATTAAATAACCACCGAAAGCATAAATTCAGCTTCAGTGGACAAGGTAATGGCTCATAAGATGAAATGAGCGAGCGAAGACCCAGATGAGCGGTTTCCTTTGTGAAGGAATGGAAGGATTACTTCACTATTGCGTGATGGTCATTGACCGCTCACTGTTGGAGCGTCTGCTGGCATTGAGGATGTGGACTGGGCACGAAAATCTGCCAGTCAGAGTTGGATAATGGCTTTTCAATGCCGAACACATGGGGTGCCTTTTGACTGCTGCATGACACGACATCTGACACCAGTCGTTCATCAATCACACAAACCGAACATGAGCATTTTCATTCATCAGTTAAGGCATCAGCCATTTTGATTTCGTAAATGAAGCCACACGGATAAATGGCAAAATACACTCTGATTGATATTTGACATATGGCCAAGTGTCAGGTGTTTTCTGGGAGGGTTTGCACACTTTCTTGGGAAATAAGCTATTGCATAATGTTGGTTTCTCAGAAATTGTCAATGAAACCCTGCTTGCTGGATACATTTATCAGCGTAGTGCAAGATTACTAGTTGTTTTGTTGCATTTAGGTCCAAAATTAACACTCTCTGAGCTCTTTTGAACTTTATATTTATTAAAGAATCCTGAAAAAATATATCACAGTTTCCACAAAATATCAACTGCTTTCAATGTTGATAATAATCAGAAATGTTTCCTGAGCAGAAAATCAGCATATTAGAATGATTTCAGAAGGATCATGTGACACTGAAGACTGGAGTCATGATGCTGAAAATTCAGCTTTGCATTACAGGGATAAATTACTTTTTTAATTGAAATAATTATTTTAAATTGAAATAATATTTCACAATATTTTTGATCAAATAAATGTAGTCTTGGTGGGCATTCTTTCAAAAATAAAATTCTTTTAAAGTGCCTTCTTTCAAAAAATATTTAAAAATCTAGTTTGTCAGGCTTGAAATTGTTGTACCTTTAGATAAGATATTCGGACTATCGTAGTGATCGAACAGTCACAACACATAGGCAGCACTGCCCTGTGTCCTTGTGTCCTTGCGTCATGACAGAAAGGTCTATATTACGTCAGATGGGCATCAGATGTGTGGAAGCACTTATGCCGGATCTTCCCGATTGCTTTGCCCGGAGCACCTGATCCCCTCAGGTAATCGTATTGCTGCTGTCTGCCTCTTTAAATATAGACTCTTTTAATTGCGGTAGACAGCAGGGGGTTCTGGAGGGATGGGACACTATTCCTCAAACAGACACACACACACACACACACTCTCTCTTATGTAGGAAGCTAATTGTAGAGGATTTAAGTGAAGCTCAGCGTGGTTTACTTTGAATGCCAGAGGAACATTGAGTTTTGTTTAGGGAGCTCTTGAACCTCAGATCCGTTTCTAGTCGACCAGGAGAGAGTGTGTTTGGTAGAGGTGGGCTCGATATGACTCAGGTGGACTAGTACACCAAGCGTATTTTACGCCCTAAGTTTCTAATCCTGCTAATACAATGCTGATGCAATAAAGCAGAACTAAAACAAACCTCCCTTTCAGAGCGTTTGGTCGAGGGTGTGGTGTTTTCTGTAGTACTGTGGTAAATCTCTGTAAACTAGTGTTGTGCAGTCATCTGTTTTGGGGTTCATTAGGATTTGCTCCTTATATGTTTGACTGACAGGATTTATGTGACATGATCAGCTCCCCGGTGGTTTCGAAACATTGTTTGTTTGAGCATCCCAACCAGCTCAACACAACAATGTTGGCTCCACCAATGACATCAGTTTGGAGCGAGATCTGTTTGGTCAGATGTAGCAATGTTAAAAGCTTGACGTATTTAAACCAGTTGATCTGTACCCCCATGGAAATATCTGGCTATTGTGGCTAAAGTTTCTGTTTCTAACTGTTTGAAAATCTTCAACTAAAACATTAACTTATGATCTGTTAAACATTATATATATTGGATACAGGCTGATCAGGGGTCTTGTGTAAGCCCTAAAGGGGTTTATTTTGTGATAACTGGCTGTACATTTGTCCCTCTTGATACACAGCTACTTACCAAATAAAGTAAAGAAATTTCCGGTGTCTGTCAGGAGTTAGTAAGAAGCAATAAAGCATACGAGACATGAGTTGCAAACTTCATCCATCTTGTTTACTCTTTCATTTCCGTTCTCACACACATTACATCATCACACAACACTTCAAAATAGTAGTCACATTATAATTCACAAAATGGACATAGAATGCTTGACTGGAATTATATCACATGAGAAGAAAGAGAGCACAGCTGTATAGCAAATAACATTCACATCACAAATATGACCACAGAATGCCGCGATTGACTCTGATTGGCTTAGGTTTTATTGTGAATTTATGTCATTTTTTTGTGTTTTGTATTTAGACTACTTATATTTATATATTTACTTTAAAATTATAATATATTGAATTTTAAGAATTCTTTTATTTTTATTATTTTTTTCAATAAAAAAGCCGTTCTTTAATGTCATTCACCATCGTTTTGAGGCTCGCTCTCTTTTTTTTTCTTTTTTTTAAGTATCGGTTTAGGCACCGGTACCGTTTTAAAAGTATCGATTTGGCACCGGTATCAAAATAATAAAATAATAAATAAACGATACCCAATCCTAGTTTTCAAAAATATGATTCCTATTATAATTATATTTTTAATAATTTTTGTAGGCCTACTTCAACTCATTTATTTCAGATAGTAGTAAAGGCAACACGTTTTTCAGCTTTAAGTTACTGAAAATGATTTTAAAAAAATAGTTTTAGGTTTAGTTGTTTTTGCCATTTTTATCATTATGTATTTCTACAGTAGTCAACATTTGAAGTGGATCAAAACCTTTCATCAAAGTTATACATAAATTTTGAACAATACCTGTTCTCGTCTTAGGACAACTTTGATGAACTTTTTTGATCCAGTTCAAATGTTGACTACTGTATAGCTTTAATTTCTATTATTTTTCATCTAATTTCAATGATCAATCTACTGAACAGAATGATTGAGCAATCAGAATAAATTATTTCCGAGATGCTCTTAATACTGCGTAATGTTTTTAATGAGTATGTATATGTGTAATGTTTAAAATATCAGTATACACACATTTTCAGGCTTCATACTTTCCTTTTTTAGCACTTTACCCAAATATTGATCATCTCTCCTCAAAGAATCAATTAAAGCAGTTCATGTGACAAATAAGCTTCACCTGAAGATCATAATCAGAGTTAGCTTTATTCACCAAGTTTGGTATGGTTTCCATGAGCTCTAGATACTAGATACATTCATACATAAAACAAGAATAGAGAGAATTTTTTTTATTAAGAACAAAAATAAAAAACTAAATTCTTGACCCACAGTGTGTGCAGGGATGGAAGCATAGTAGTGAACACACACTGGGTCCCGCTCTACATACTATACTGTCAACAAGATTTAATCTGATGTCTTCCTCCCCACACATTCTTGTATAGAGACTCTGGCAGTTAAAAAAAGTCCCACAAACACAGCCCGGGGGTCTAAACAGCTTCAGCGTTGCAGGAAATGCCACACGGATATTCTCCAGGGATAGAGACGTTCACCTTGTATAACACACCACACACACCAGCTTACGGAGTTATTAGATTGAAAGCACCCCGGTCCAGCAAATCCTGCCAGACTGCAGGGGAAGGTTCAGTTTGCTCTGGAGTGAGAATAGAAGACAGAGGTTTGGCGTACAGAAGTGTGGAGCAACATGCACACATGCAAACACGCGTGCGACTCTGACAGACTGGTGGTGAGTGCTTCATTTAGTATGCCAGAGAGACATGCCTTCTAATTATTTGTAAAGATTTTCCTTTATTAATGTTTGGCCATTCATTTTTCTTGGTTATGACATGCATGTGTGATGCGTATGTTGATATCGGTGGTGTATGAGCGCACAGATTTCGGCAGAAAATTGTGTGGATTGAGTAGTGGGAAGAGTTTAAACATGTTAAAGTAAGTGGGGTGAACGTGCCGGTCTGTACTGGGGTATAGGACGGATCCGTTCAGGATATGTTTTCCTAATCCCACGCTCTGGTTTTACATGCTTAGAAAATTATACTATTTTTTTTTTTTTTTTTTCCTGAATCTGTACCATGGAACAATGGTGGTATACAATGATATGTGGTAAATACAATGATAGTATTTTACTGTAATGTATATCTGATCATTTGTTGAAGAAAATAATAATAATTGTATGCAAAGAAACACTTAACACTGCAATTTACATAAGCAATTAAGATGATTAAATCAAATATTATGCCTCGTTTGGCATTTACCTGTTGCAGTAGAATTTCTATGTCCTTATATGGGAATTTGCGGGCGTTTTCTTATGCTAATTAGGAACAACTGGCTCACGCTTTTTAATTACGAAGACAATCCTTCCATTCATCAATCCTAAGAACACAGGTGCGAACAACTCTGTTGTTTAAGAACATGTCATGAATCCGACGTAGACTTTTCTTAGGAAGTTTATTAAGTACAAAGTTAAGAAAGTTCTTAGGAAGATATTGGTGAATGAGGCCCATTGTATTTAACTCATTTTCCCTTCAATTCTCATTACCATAATTCAAATACGATTTCTTCTAATTTCTATAATGCAAAAAATATACAGTACTTAAATTGTGAAGTATTAATTCATAATGTTAGTGTTTGTTGAACGGTTTATAATTTGTGATTTGCATAAATAATTGTATTAGAGTATTTAATAATGACAAAATTACTATATTACTAAATTGAGAATGCCAAAAAAAATCAGGTAAAACATCTGGGTGCAATATGGTTATGAAACTCTGGGAGAAAATCTCCATAACTGTCTTGAAAATGTCAATGAAAAAAAAAAAATCTATATGCTGTTTTTTTATATAATTTTATCTTTTATATATACATATTATATTTTCTTATATGTTATATATACATATACACATACATACATACATACATACATATACATATACATTTTATATATATATATATATATATATATACACACACACACACACACACACACACACACACACACACACACACACACACACATATATATACATATATACATACACACACACACACACATATATATATATATATGTACTTGTTATGTGTATATATGTATAGATGTGTGTGTGTGTGTGTGTATATAAAAATATAAAATAAATATATTTATAAATATAAAATATATATATATATATATATATATATATATATATATATATATATATATATATATTATATTTTAGTCCCTTTTATTTTTCATTGTATTTAGCATTTTAAAAAGGGTGTTGGGTAATGATATAATGTTCAAGAGATTTGTAATTTCTATACATTGATTTGTATGTTTTCATATATTCACATATGACAGCTTGACACTTGATCTAACCTTTTTAACAAACTTTTCTTGCTTTGTATTTTGTTTTGTTTCTATATTCATTTTATTTTTTCGCCTGAAATATGATCTGGACTTGTTTTGTGAGATATAGTGCTTTCCTCGCTAAGAGAGAAATCAACTTTGAATGTAGCGTTCCCTCTCCTTTCACTTCCTTCTAGTCTCTCTCTCTCTCTTTCTCTGCCTCTCCCCCTCCCTCTTTCCTGTATGTGTATTTCTCCTCCTATTCCTCCCCTAAAGCTATGGATAGCAGTGTTGCTTCACGGAGTTGAGCTTGAGAACGGCTCTCAGCGCACTTGACAGAGTTTGAGTAGATTGCGCGCAGCTGCTGGTGAGTTTTCTTCTGTCTTCGTTTCATATGTCTCTGGTTAGACAGCAGATGGGTAGACATTAATAATGCTTCCTTGAGCTTTTACTTTCTTAAATGTCTATCTCAAGTCATTTAGGTTATTATTAATATGAATGATTTAACTTTTAGCTTTAATTTCAAAGCATGTTTAAGCAAGTCTTGCAAACATGATGAACAAGTTATTGTCGCTAATTGGGTTTAAGCAGGGCAATATTTACGAGATTTCACTCTTGCAGCGATTTGTGAAATTGGATTGTACGTTTTCATTTTATTTTTATAATAAACCAAAGTGAGAAATACTGTTAGCTAAAGTCCTTCATGGTAAATTTTTGTCTTATCTCGACATCAATTCTGAAATCGCAAAAAAAAAAATCGCATTGTAAATCATTTTTTTGCTTACTTTTGTGATAATGGTGGCTCTATTCCAGGTGTGGGTGTGGGTGTGTACATGCACATTTGGTTTTGCTGATGCTACATGTTGAAACACACACTGAGTGGAATGTTTCTTTCGAAAAAGTGAAGTTAGTTGGTTTCCACTGCTCCTTTAGCATAGATTGTCCTTCCGGTCATACTTGCACTCTTAAAAATATAGGTTCTTTAATGGCTTCCATGAAGAACCTTTTCCATCCATGGAACTTTTCCATTGAAAGTTCTTTATAGTGGGAAAAGGTTCTTTAGATTGTTAAAATGTTCTTCACACTAAGAAAAAAAAATGGTTCTTATGAGAAATGATCACTGAAGTTTCTTTGGGGAACCAAAAATGGAACTAAAACCTCCTTTTGGAACCTTTATTTTAAGAGTGCTGCACATTTTTCTTGAGCTCTTGCGGTTTAGAATGGCAACAAACATTTTTTATTTAAAACTGAAATAATGAAGATCTACCTTGCAGAACTTTTAGCTTGATTTAGGGCACTGTAATGTGTGGAAAACTTCTGGTGGAAAGCAACTTGGAGAGGAGAGAACCAAAATAAGTCTCTTTTGTGCTAATAGCCTTTATTTAATGGACACGAGATCTTGTGAGCTTGTCCCAGAGTTGGCAAACTCTATTGGCCTGGAGTGAACTTTGCTCTTCGAGGGAAGTGATTGTGCAGAGGCTTGTACGTGAACCACAGGTTTAGTTTAAAAAGGCTTTCTCAGTATTAGTCACTCAAGGAAGTTTTAGCCCTTCCATGGTGACCAAATAGGCCTTTCATGTTCTCTGTATGTAAGCATGGAAATCCCACACCACTCCACAGACATTTGTCATCAGCTTCTGTGAATGGGCTGGTCAGCCAGACTGTTTATGGCTGGTCTTTTGTGGTCCGTGTTTGACTCAAATCATGACAAAACAAACAGAAGTCTGGCTACGCTCTTTTGGTTTCATCTGCCCGGCTGTTAAAGCTACAGGTTAATTCTGGAAGATTTTATTTAGCATGAATGCTCAAGATAAATCTCCTAAAATGAGGGATCAACCGCTGGCAGCCTCCATAGTGGAACTTGATTTGTTAGTATGGAGTTGTTTTGGATTAGATCCACTGGGTTGATTTGTAAGAATATGCAGTGACACTTTAAAATAAGGTTTCATTTGTTAATATTAGGTAACTATATTAGTTGACATGAACTAACAATGAACAATACTTCTACAGCATTTATTAATCTTAGTTAAAGTTAATCTCAACCATTACTTAATCATTTTTTTAAATCATTTCATTAGTTAATGCACTTTAAACTAACATGAGCATTTTTATTAACTAACATTAACATTGGTGGCATTAAGTAGCTTTATTGAAGTGCCACTATTATGCTTTTCAGATAATTATTTCCCTTCATGTAGTGTGTAATATAGATATTTGTAAATGTAAAAGGTCTTCAAAGATCAAAGTGCATAAATGAAGTTATTGTCTCCCAAAGAAAGAACCAATTCTGAACTGCCTGAAACGAGTCGTCAGTAATAAGTCTTACTTCCTGCACGAACCTAAGTAGGTTTGTAACAAATTTGCATAATTCCAGCCTATGGATTTCATTGGCTACCCACGACCATCGTCTACTACTTAAATGCTGTAGTTGTAGCTGAGACTGGAAGAGTTTGGTTTGTGTTGTCAACTTGTCGAGAAGACAATGTTTTCTGCGCTGCAAAAGCAAATCCTCTTTTCTGCACTTCCAAAGGATGAGGACTCGCACTGGAATTGATACAGTAAAACTGTCACCATCATTACTGTTCATCGTCACTGTGTAACAAGTGCTGAGGAAGATCCGGAGCTGAAATTCAGATATGGTAAGGTGCGTTTCCTTTGACACAAGCTGTAAGCGGTAGACCAATCACAAGAGACTGGGTCATCTGAGTTTAGAGAGACTGAATTCTTTTTCAGACACTGAGAAAAGAGGTGATGCTGCAATGTAAATTATAAGAAAATTAAAGTGTTTTTTGGCCTTGGATGCATGTAAACCTATTGTAGGACACCTCCAAAGCAAAATTAGGAGCCTTTGAAATGGCAAAATAGGGGCACTTTAACAAATTAAACCTTATTGTAAAGTGTTACTGAGTAGTTCACCTGAAATTACAATTTATTCTCCTTGGTCTTTCCAAACCTGTGTTACTCTCTTAATAATACATGTTGATGAATATCCTAGATGGTTTTTGTTCGTAAAATGAATGCTTATTTTGAACCAGGCTAGTACAACTTCAAAAAGGCCATACAATTATAAAAATAGTCTATATTAGGACAGTTTTCTGCTTGCTAAATGTCATAATCCTGCAGTAGCACCTCCTAAATAGGGTAAATTTAGACCGCGGTCACTGTATTCCGACATGCATCTGGGCCACTGGTGTGGTAATGCGTTCTTTCCTCTTAATTGTTCCGGATGTCCACTGACCCAAAGCTGTGACCCATCAGTCACTAGCCCCTGTCAGCATACTTGTTGGGTGACTTCTCGTATTTCCTTGATTTAGACCAGTTTTATCTCTTTTAGAGACATAACTCTTTGCCTGTGTTTGGAATATTGCTACTTGCTGAATACTGCCCAGTATGTGCTGTATCTGAAACAAATGATGTTATGATACATGCTTCAAACTTTACTCATCACTTTGCATGTTTAATTCAGCAGGGTAGTGTCCAGCTATCAACTTAGGGATAAGTACACTGTAAATCCTAACACTGAAAGTCACTAAACAAAATGAGTACATTTAACTTAAAAAAAAAAAAAAGTTAATGTAACAATAAAAAATGTGATATTAACTGCAAAACTGCAGAACTTAAACCGAATATGTAATGAATAACCTATTTGTTATTTTAGCTCTAAATGAATGGAATGAACTTAAAATATTCAAGTTACATATACTCAAAATGATTGACTAAACCAACACTAAATTATGAGTGAATATGACTCAATATATATAAGTTCAAAATACTCATTTGTATTTGTTTTTAAACTTAAATGGTTTGAAGCAATCAGTTTCCTCAATCAGTTTGAGTTGAGTTAACTTATTGGGTTTTGCAGTGTAAGACATTTTAAATTTTTGCAAGTTTGAACAAATGATCCTTCATAAGTCATTGCTGCTCAAGAAACATTGGTTATTTTTTCAGGATTCTTTGATGAATAGAAAGTTAAAAAGAACAGCAAATATTACTGACCCTACATTTTTGTACTGTATAATATGCACTTTTACCATTTGTGGTAGGATTGTCCATGCATACAGACAATGTGGACGCTGCGCACAGCATACATATTGCAGAAATGGCAAGAGCGTACAGTTAGTATACTTTTCCAAACATAGCCATAGAAAAGATGCTGGATTCTCTGTCAATGTGTTTTAGGTTCTTCTGGTGCCTTCGGATCATTTTCACTTGCATTGAAATTCTGGAAAAGTTCGCCTGTAGCCATTTGTATTTTGGTTTGGAGGTATAAGAGATTATGTAAGAAGGTTTGGAGTGGATGAAATTGTTCCTTTACGATAAAAAAAAAAAACGAGCTAAAAACCATGTGGACTCACAGTTTGTTCAAAAGAATTGCAATAATGTGGCTTCTGTTTTTAGCCCTAGTTTAAGAGAACTCAAGGGAAAACAAAGCGTGGTGAACCAAGCTAATATAACACCGCCTTGGCTTGCGTAAATGCCTTTTTATTTTTTAATATATCTTCTTTTAATGTGTACTTTATGAGCCAGACGCTTGTTTTGGAGTCAACGGCTGTGGCAAGTATGGTAGTTCTCGGTCCAGAGGAGTCTGGTACTGAAAACCAACGCAAACTGCAACAGCTCTGATTTCACTTCCTCCATTGGTTGTTTTTTCTATGGGCAGATTGGGCACAGAAGCAAAGAAGTCAAAAGATGTTTGGCTGTTGCTTCAGTTGCGCAATTGCTCATTCACGTAATTACTAAACCACACCATGTGTCTGGGTGTAGTTTGCAAACTAAAGAACTTGCAGTATAACATAAAAGACAGGTTAGATGCAGTGACATGATGCCTCTGCCATTATCCATGCTTATATTTTATATGGATATTTATTATTCCCATGGTTCATATGATTTTTATTTATTTGTCTGTTTGTTAGTTTTATTTTATTTTTTAAATCATAATAATGTCCTTGTGACACAAGTTTTCATGTTTGTTTTTATGGAAACATTTGGCTATGCTTCAAGTACACACCCAGCTCTCAGTTTTTTGATGACATCCTCATAAGAAATTATATAAATGGAAAAAAACAGCTGAGACTTCGAACAGCTGTAGCAGAACTCTTACTCACTCTAAATGGTTAGATTAGTCTAGTTAACTCTTTTCTGGATGACACTTTGTCTTAGTAAGCGTAGTTTGACAGATAACTGTATTTGGGTTGAACTCGAGAGGGATATGAATCAGCGTTTAATGAGTCTGAATGTATGTTTTGGTCTGTTGTGTTTAAGCGACAGCGTGTTAATGTTTATAGACGTCATAAGCGTCAAGACGGGAAATTCACAGATGCGTGAGTGTGAATCAAGACATTTAAGGCTGTTTAGCGATTCAGACCGGTTTATCACACTGATCACACCATGATGCTGTCAGGGTTGGGCTGATTTTAAGCCTGTTTTTAATCATCAGACTTTGTGTGTTTAAGAATCGTTCTGTTTAGTTATTGTTTTCATTAAAAGTGAAAAACATGACTGAGGGTGTGTTCACACTTGTAGTTCGGTAAAAAATTAATCAAAATTAGTCCTGGCCCTCCTAGCGTTCACATTGGGATTTTAACAGTGAACCTAAAGGCATAGGGATATGTTCACAACGGCTTTTATTTCATATATTTCACGATGGAACTTATCGAACATCCCAAACAATGCTGTATGCTGCACTCACTGTATGCTTTTCGTTTTAGATAACTATAGTAACCCTGCCACAAACAAACTGAATATTTTTATTTAATGCCACTAACCTGTTATCTTCTTCAAAAGCACTGATTATATCAACCTGGTTCAGATTCAACCCACTTTTGCCATTTTTAAATGCAAAATGCATTGGAAGGTCAGTAAACGTGTCCTTAGGTGTGGTGTCTGAAGTTGAAATTATGGCAATACATGTGAGATGTTTCATAATCTATTGCACTGCAGTGATGATTCAGTGATTTAGTTAGAAACTGAAGCTGTTGTCAGTAAGTTTCAGGTCTCGTTTGGCCTTTTGTCACAGACTCAAACTCAAACTCATGCCTCCCACGTGAGCACCAGCTCGATGATGGTCAGCCATGAATCCAGTTTCACATCTCATATACCGGTAGTCAGGGTGAGAAAAGGGAGGAGCGTGTTGAAGAGTGTGTTGTTTTTGGTGTGACTTTCACTAACTCCATTAATTACGCTTATGCATTAGCAGCTGATTTCAGGTTATATATACACACAGTACAGGTCAAAAGTTTGGAAACATTACGTTTTTTTAATATTTTTGAAAGAAGTCTCTAATGCTTATCAAGGCTGCGTTTATTTGATCAAAAATACAGAAATAAAAAGTAATATTGTGAAATATTATTACAACTTAAAATAATAGTTTTCTATGATGCATTCCTGTGATGCAAAGCTGAATTTTCAGTATCATTACTCCAGTCTTTAGTGTCACATGTGACATCCAGTCTATCACATGATCCTTTAGAAATCATTCTAATATTCTGATTTATTATGAGTGTTGGAAACAGTTCTGCTGCCTAATATATTTGATGAATAAAAGGTTAAAAAGAACTGCATTTATTCAAAATAAAAAAATATTTTCTAATAATATAAATCTTCTTTACTATCACTTTTTATCAATTTAACACATCCTTGCTGAATAAAAGTATTGATTTATTTCAAAAAAAGAAAGAAAAAAAATTACTGACCCCAAATTACTGACCAGTAGTGTATATTGTTGTTACAAAAGATTTCTATTTTTAGAAAAATTGCTTTTTTTTTTACTTTTTATTCATCAAAGTATCCTAAAAAAGTATCACAGGTTATGAAAAAATATTAAGCAGCAGAACTGTTTCCAACTTTGATTATAATCATCATATTAGAATGATTTCTAAAGGATCATGTGATAGACTGGAGTAATGATCCTGAAAATTCAGCTTTGCATCACAGAAATAAACGATAATTTAAAGTATAATAAGTTGAAAACCAATTATTTTAAATTGTAATAATATATCACAATATTAAAAAAAAATTCTGTATTTTTGATCAAATAAATGCAGGTTTGATGAGCAGAAGAAACTTCTTTCAAAAACATTAAAAATAGTAATGTTTCCAAACTTTTGACCTGTACTGTATATATATTACCTGAGATCAGCTGCTTTATTATTAATTATTTATAAAAAAATAAAATAAAATAAAAATTATATATTTTTTTAATAATATATAATATATATATGCTCAATCCTATGATAGTGTGAAGTGTTTGCATGCCTATGCAATATGCCTAGCACAGGTGTGCTTCTGTAACATTTTTCCCCTTCAAGTTTTATTAGATGTTGCTCAATTTTGTAATGTCCCTCTGTTTGAGTTTCAGCATATCCTGTTACCCAGTTTAGAGTTCCTAGTTGAACCAGCTATTTCTTTAGAAAATTAGGAGTTCACTTTTAACAAATACTGTATATGCATTTAAAATTTACTGTCTTTAACTTTTACGACAACAGAACAAATATATTGATGACTTGTGTTGCACTGCACAAATTGTACAATTAAATGCTATCTAGAATGAGAATGTCCCTCCCTCTTCAATCTATATGGCTGTAGCCAGTCATCTTTATGTGTGCTATGATATAACTAAGAAATTATAATAAAAAAAAGTATTATTAATTAAATAAACAAGCCCTTTGAAATGTCCTACTTAAACATCCTGTTTCAACAGGAAATACGTCAAGACATGAGAGGAAACTGTGCTTGTTACGTTTTAAGGTACTTTAAGTGGGCAGTATCTTTATATAATCTAATAATAAAAGCAGTATTTATTTTGCAAAAAAAAAAAACATTGTGGACCTGCAGATAAAAACAAAAACAAAAAAACAACAACTGACATTTAAAACATGTTGGTGCAGTATAATTGTGACAAAACTGGGATTTAGCATTATTTTCATCATGCTATGTTGATACTAGACAAAATATAAAAGAATGATGTTTAATAAAAGTAGTTAGTAGCGTTTTCCACGGTTCATTGTTGCTCGCGCATAATTTCATTCGCCCTTCCAAATGGCGAGGGCAAATTTCTTGTGCAGCTTTCCATGAAAGGAGAGATTAAATGCTGACACGATTATCTGTGTGCGAAAGAGGGATGAAAATGTACATTACATAAGGCGAGCGAGCTGTGCAGTTAAAGGGAACAGGTGCTCAGTTTTGTGGCAGACGGTTTAATCCTGCACTAAAGGACACTGCACTTGACCTTTGACCTGAAACTCTTCACACTGTCTGCACAGCACATATAGCCACATATAGACCAGGAAACCTGTTCACCATGGGTCCCCTTCACTCCAGGTCAACTTTGCAGATTGATGCTGATGAAATATTTTTTTTTTTAAAATCCAGATTTTTCATTAATGAAAAGCTTTTGCAAATCAAGGCTTAATTGCTTGAAAGATTATTGATGGAGAAATGAGGGCATGAAATTATTAAAGCCCACATAACGTCATAATCCTCAGATGAATGAGCTCTGATAAATGGGGATGGTGGCTGCTATCGTTTTATCTGTCGTAACGAGGAACGAAACACATTTCCGGTTACAAGTAATTTGATTTTTGGTAGTTTTAGCCATGCTATTTCAAGCTTTTTGTTAAAGGAACAAAATGCAACTAGCGATTTAAAAAAGCTGCATGCATTTTGTGGGAGAACATTGTTTTGGTTGTGCTTTGTCTCTGTTAGAGAGCTATGTTAGGGGGTAAGAGTTTAGCACCCAAGGACCAGATGTTTGAAAGAAGACCCAGAGTCAGAATTATAATAAATTAAAGAAAAGATTTACTGAAGATAGTTTGCTGTTTCATCAGCAGAAGTCAGCTTCAAGACTCACATGGAGTTCGTAGGCCGCCCCGCTTACAGTTACAAAGATCACAGCAGTTATACCCCTCACCAAGGTCTAAGCTACATCCTTGCTTCAGGTTGAATGATTCTCATTGGCTAAGAATAGATCAACATTGTAATTTTCCACACATATACAGATAGACTGAAGCATATCTCCATCGATTAGGCAGCTGACACTCAGACCCTGAAGTTAGGCATGTCGTGACCTTCCAGGTCGCAGATTTGGGTTGCTGGGTGCCAACATATCCAGAACAACAACTCAGTCAATCTCCAATAATTCCAGTTGTTCCTAAACCTGTAACCAAGAAGACTAACACACACACCAACACACAGCTTCCTCAAGGTTGGATTTGGCCAGGCTCTAACTATAAACAGGAGAGTCCTCTCAAAACATCAAGATAATAGATTCTGTCTCTACATTTTAGTCTAACTGGAAAATAAGGCTTTAACAAAGAGATTGTCCCTTAAACTATAGACTTCATTGACCCTTGTGACCATAGTTGTCAGAGTGCCCTAGAAAAACAGATGTATGTGTTGACACGTTGAAGACATTTCTTAACAAAACATCTTTCCATATTTCATATCTGGAAGCCGGGCTAAATGAGTAAGCGCTGTTACTGCATTCAGATATCAAATACAGACATTAAAGAATACATGAAAAGAACATTTCAGTAATCACACCGGTAACTTCTATAACAAAGTAAAATCTCCAGAAAGTCATTCAACTCATTTGATATTTAGAAGGAAAAATATTGATTAATACCTTGATTATTATCACTCATTACATATACATTGAAGCAGCAGTGGATTCCTTCATCTACATATGCCGAAATGTATCTGTTCAATAAAATACCTTACTCACCTGTTGAATTATAGGCTACATTCACACTGCGAGCCTTTGTGTTCAGTTCTGATTTATTGCTCAGATCCGATTTTTTTTGTGTGTGTGTGTATCTGTTCACATTGTTGTTTAAAATGTGATCAATATCAGATTCCAGTGCGAACAGATCATGGTCCTGGAATGACCTGCATGTGCAAAAGAATGATAAAAAGTCGTCACGCAGCATGCTGTCATATGGAAGTATTACGCTTTTATTTATAATTTATAATTTATGCACAGGCAATATAAAAAGCAAAGACAAGTATATGAAAAAGAAGAGCATAGTTTTTAAACATTTATGATACGAGCCCTCATGTTTTGTCACTTTTACAACATTTCAAAGCCCTCAGTTTTCGCCATCTCCAAAAAGCCAGGCTAATGTTGATTCTGGTTTTATTACGAGCTCTATCGTGTTCTCTTTTTGCCAGCCAACTCTTCTCTGTTCGATGTTTGTTTTAAACGGGTGATTCTCCAGAGGTTGGAGATTTAGCTGCTCCATGTCAACATTTCTCACTCGTTGTGACATCTAACATATGGCATTCACACACCATACACACGTCATAGTAGCCGGAGCAACTTTACTCTATTTATGGAGATGACGAGACAGGCACGGGCGAGTGACGCTTGTACGCAATTCCCCACGAAGGTCTATTCATCCCGACAGGTCTAAAATGTAAACGCTTAAAATAAGCTTAGCATAGTGATTCAGGGTAAGATAAAACACATTTTATCTTACGTTTTATATATACGTTTTGGAAGAAGGATTGATGATGTATTGACTAAAATTATTTAAATTTTGTTTGTTTCGAAGTACATTTTTGTTTTTGTTGTGAGTGTGCACATGTAATAGCTAAGAATGGTGCCACATGTCCCTAAATTCGATAAGCCCCTCTGGACACTTGTGTGTGTTCACAGCTGTCTGTTTCTCTCTGCTGTTCACTTACATTCACCTCCACACTCCAAACACATTGCCCCTTACTGAGGCCCATGGGTAATCCAGCACAACTTCAAAATCAGACAGCCTACACACACACACACACTCAGCTGTCCTTGGCTTTGATCCCTGGCTTGAGGGTCCCTTAATTGCCCAACTGTTTGGTCAGCACATAACATGCTTGAAGTCTCTCGATTAAGCTGTTTCAGAAAGACTCAATTGTGCGTGTTTGTAAAGCAAATTTCAAAATTAATATCCAATTTTCATAATGTACATTATATTCTTTGTGATGTCTAAATTTGCTTATAACATTTAAAATGGCTTCTTGAGTGATTTAAAAAAAAATGTCTTATTATTATTTTCTTTTTATTTAGACAAAATGGTGTAAGTATTATAGGTGTGCTCCATATATGAGGTTGTTTCAAACAATCAGCAACATGATTCTGCCTACTAAGAGAACCAAATTTTAGCTAAATTCCCAGAATTCACCTCAACCCATTGAAAAAAAAAGTCCAATGGTGGACATTCTTAGCTTAGCAATGTTCTAATAAAAAACAAACAAATGTATTGGAATCAGTGTTTTTTTTTGCTATTATTTATATAGGGTAATTTATAGGGTATTTATTTTTATAGGGTATTATTATGATATTTATTTAATATTTTATTTTGTATTATAAATTATTCATTTTAGTTTACATTTTAGTCATTTTATGTGTTTTTGTAATTTTTATAAGTTTTTTTATATCTCTATTTTTGTTTAGTTTTTGGCTTCTGTAATTTTAGTACTTTAGTTTATTTTAGTACTAATAAACTTATTTATTTTAATTAGTTGTCTAAACAAGATGTCTAATTTTCACTTAAGTTTTTAAAGTTTAAGTTTATCATCTAATATTTAAATTTTACTTTCATTCAGCTTTACTTAAATTTCCAAAAATTACAGATTTAGTTTGTTTATATTATAATTATTAATATATTTTTTTTTTTTTTTTTTTTTTTTTTTAAGTTCTAGTTAGCAATAACACTGATTGAAATCAACTCAAGTCGAGAGTTTTAAGTGCACTTCCTAAGGACTGCTAATGGTGTGATGTGACTGAGTGACCATTTTCGAGAGAAGCCGCCCATGTCAAATCAGTAGTATGCTTTTTTAGAAGGAAGCTGCCTAAGAAGGTAGTGAGAGCTTTCTTGGCGCAAAGCTATTCTCATCTTTCACCTCAGCCTTCTCCAGAACTTCTTTATCACCTCTCTCCTCATCACTAAACGGGTGTGAATACGTGATCGCGCTTCTCATGCCACTGCCCCGGGGTCAGGTTCACACTGTCAGCCAATCCATAAACAGCGATGAGTCCTGTTTTCCTTCAGACAAATGTGCCGTAACTCGTCAGAGAACATTAGTCCCCACCGGTGATTCAGCTCAGCTCTCCAAACTCCTAACAGCACAGAAAAAGCTGCCAGTTGTCATAGCAGCGGCTCATGGCAAACACACATTACGTGAGTACACAGGCTGTTCTGTTAACCGCTGTGCAGGAAGTTTTACTGTAAAGAGGAATGACCTGTCGTCTTTTCTCTCATAATCAGTCATAATCCCCACTATAAAAAAATCTAATGTGCTTTAGTTATTGTGTGCATGTTAGATCACTGTTGATCACTTTCTACATGCATTTGTATTAGTGCTGTCAAATCGATTTTCTTGATTAATCGCATCGAACATAACAGTTTGTTTACATAATGTGTATAAATATTATTAAATGTATATACAGTATATCATATACATGTCTGTGTGTGTCTGAACTATACACACGCATATAAAATACACGTATATATATATGTGTGTGTATATATGTACATATACACAGACAGACACAGACATGTATATATGATATATAATTTAATAATAAATATACACACATATATATTATGTAAACAAACTTTTATTTCAGATGCGATTAATCGATTTGACTACACTAATTTGCATATTATAGGTTTATTCTGCTATATCGTTCTAATTTTATTGTGTTAAGTTTTCGTGGAGTACAAGTTCAGAATTGTTATATTTAGGATTTTTTTTGGGGGGGGGGGTTTGTAGACCTCAGGGAATCCCTGGACCTAAATTTGAAAACCTTTTTCATAGAGAATGCAATGCCAATGGAGACCAAAATGTAGCTTTTTTCCCCCAATATGTGCCCATTTATCTTCCACGTTTATGAGTATCTATAAAGCTCTGTCTAAATTTGACTTATAGCCTTTCAAAGTTTACTCCATTTTGTGAACGCCAGCGGTCGACACATGCGCTCTAGAAAGTTTCATCTTTGTCCAGTGTCTGCGCTATTTCTCTCCAGAAGTTATGATGACCGACAAAAATGTTGTTGTATTTTTTTAAACTCACGTTGCGGCAATCTCATAACCCCCTCATACACGTGCTAGTCAATGCGGTCGTCTTGTTGTTGTCGCAGTCTCTGGTGTTTCCGTCTCTTAAGTTTCGTTTTCTAATGTGATACAATGGCTTGGGCCAGTTTTGCCACCTTGTGGAACAACTGATTAGTGCAAACCAAATTCAGTGCGCATGTGCGAACTGCGTGTACAAAGTGCATCACACACACTATACTCGGACCCTCGCATATGCATAAAAACTGAAGTATACTTTGGGCTTAAAAAGGCACCAATGTTTAAAGGGATAGTTCCCCCAAAAATTCAGTCGTCATTTTCTCACCCTCAAGTTTTTCCAAACCTGTTTGAGTTTCTTTCTTCTGCTAAACACAAAACAAGATATTTTGAAGAATATTGGTAACCAAACAGTTGATGGGCCCCATTGATTTTCATAGTATGGAGAGAAAAAAATACTATGGAAGTTAATCTGGGGGCCCATTAACTTTTTGGTTGCCGGCAATCTTCAAAATATCATCTTTTGTGTTTAGCAGAAGAAAGAAATTCATATGTTTGGAAAAACTTAAAGGGTGAGTAAATGATGACAGAAGTTTCATTTTTGGGTGAACTATCTCTGTTTGTTCTGCACTATAGTGATTTGTGTGGTCACATTGAATCCATATTTGACCATTCATGCCTTTAAAGCTGCTGCAGCTTTGCACAAAGTCCCAACAAGCCTTTGAATCTGAAAAACATGAAAGTACACCTAACCTAATTGTCCTTATTGTGGTTGACCATGTCATGCCTATTACAGACAACAAGGCCCATTTAAAAGCAAGCTCTATTTAAAAACTTTATGGAGCCGAGGCTGCCTTTCTTCCTCGGGGTAGAACCCTTTTGAGGTGACGTCCAGTCTGAGAAAGAGATGAGCCAAATCTAATCTCCACCGCCCCATCAGAAGGGTTTGTGAGAGCGCACAGCAGATGATTAGCTCCTCAGATTAGAGGGGCTTTGGACATCTGAAGACTGATTTGGTTGTTGGGGAAGACCAGGACTAGCCTAAAACTGCCCTGCCCCCATGATCGCTTAACCTCACTAGACACCAAGGGAGTGGATTAATTGGACATCTTGTTGGTTCTTTGGGGGGAAGGGGATGATTTGGGACTCATCCATGCGGTTTAGGGGTGTGTGACGGTACTGAAGTGGTATTCTTTTCCACCATGGACTGCCGTCCACGGATGCCCACGGATGGGGCGGCCTGCACACATCCCATAATGTTGAAGGTAAGAGGAGGGGACGCTCGACTGATCGCTATTTTTCAATATGAGTCATTTCGGAGGGATTTGGATTAAGTTTGAGTAGGTGTGACAGTCGATGCTTTTATATAAAACAGCAAGCTGGGTAAATAACAGTGTATATGAACCTGAAACTTGTTGTGGTTCTTGATTGAATCAGTTTTTGAGATCTGCTATGGAAGAATGGATCTTTTCTCAAGGACTTTATCTCTTCAGAGTTGTCTGTGCAACTTTATCTCAAATTAGATGATTCACATGACTCTGTTTCTGCTATGCGTTGTCAAAAACAAGGCCACTGTTGGCTTTATCACAAATGGTACACTTCGTTTATGCACTTCTTTCTTGCCATGCATAAATTGATTAAATCTCTACAGCGTTATCCACTATCCAAAAAGTCATTCCTGGGACGTCCCCTAAACAACGGTACCATTTTCATCTGATATTATCGCTATATATGGGCAATCGTTCAAATGTTTGAGGATCTTCTTTGGAAGAAATTAATATTTTAAGCAAGTATGCTTTATATTTTCAACATAAGAATTGTTTCTTGAGCAGCAAATCTGAAGGATCATGTGACACTGACGTCTGGGGGAATGAAGCTGAAAATGTAGCTTTGCCATCATAGGAATAAATTACATTTTGCAGTAGGCTATATTAAAAAAGGTTATTTTAAATTATAATAATATTTCACAATATTACGTTTTTTTACTGTATTTTTTAGTCAAAAACAGTAAAAATCACATTATACTACCATAGTACTTGTCTAAAAAAAAAAAATACCACAAAATTATATCACAAACAAAAAGTACTGTTATTACAATGGTTTTTCCACATGTACCATATTCTTGACCCATGTACCATGCTGCTCTTGAACCTAAATATATATATATGTAAATTCTATAGTAATGAATTCTGTTGCCATGTACAGTATATTCATGGTATTACATTGTGAGACACCCACTGTACCTTGGTATTTCGACAGTAAATGATTTACCTCTGTTTTTGGATTGGTTTGGGGTGTAAACAAGTCTCTTTAGCCGTGTGTGTGTACGGTTGTGTTTGAGACTATACATGATGATGTGAACTATCAGAAGAGAAAGTTTAACACCTAGACAGTGACTTCAACACCTAGACAGTGACTTCAGCTTACAGAAGCAATGATATGCAGTGTTTTTGTGGTGTGGTGAAGTGAAATGAACTTGACCCCGAGTGACTCAAAGGTTCTGCTCTCATGGTCTGATGGATGATTTCTCTGTGTTCCTGTAGGTGTGTCATCACCCAGACTGTCAGGAACTGAACGGTAAAAGTCCTCTGCACCTGTGTGAGTCATGTGATTCTCGCTGTCACCTGGATGAGTCTGACAGCATGCACTTTGACAGGCATCCCCGCTTTGACATACAGCCACAAGGTAAATGGTCCAACAGGCACAAACACACTCATGTTTCTCTCTGACAAACAGGTTTATGCTTCGCACAAAAAACACCTGGACTGAGTGCCAGGTTAATTTGTACAACCAATAACTACCATTAAAATTCAACCATTCAGTCACAGATCGACAGATGCTGATTTTAAATAAAATAAGTTAACAGAAATTACATTTATTTGATAAAGTATTTTTTTAAATATTTATTTTAATTTTAATTTTAAAGTATTTTTTTTTTATTAAAACAAAGTAACTTAAATACTTTTACTTAAATTCTTTATATTTTTATCTTTATCTTTTTAATCTTGAACAACTTTTTATCAAATACATTTTTTTTATATCTGCACCATTATTTAGTGAAAATAATTGTGTGTTTTTTTTATTATGAAGCAGTTATTTTAGTTTTATTCATTTATTTTGAATTGGCTTTTATTTTTAGATTTTTAGTTTTCATGTTAATTTTAGTTTAACTTTTAGCCATTTTGTTCAGTGCTTTTGGGATTTTATTATTTTCTTTATATATATATATATATATATATATATATATATATATATATATATATAATATTATTATTATTTTTTTTATTTTATTTTTTGCTATTTGGGTTTAATTTTTATTTCAGCATTTCAGTCATTTGTTAGTTTTAGTTTTTAATTATTTCCATTTTAATAATTTTATTTCGTTTATTTTAAGTTTTTCAACTAATATTTATATTTCATTTTATTTCAGCTTTATTTCAATCAACAGAAATGTTTTAATAGTTTTAGTTTCAGTTAACGATAATAGCACTGTCTATAAAGAGTGAAGATTGTGAGATCAGATCTGTGTCGTCAGGTTCTATCCTGGCGCGGAATGTGTCGACGCGTTCCTGTCCACCTCGCACGAGCCCCCATTCAGACCTAGAGGAAGACGAGGAAGGAAGCACTGAGCGAGGGTCAGTCGGTGATCCACAACCGTCACACAACATTCAAATAACCATATGGAATCTTACACACCAAAAGTTGCACAACATAGTGATGCGAAATGCAAAGGTTTTTTTTGTGCACCATTCAAATCAAGCTGAAGGGCATGAAACCTGAACAAAGGTGAAATACACACGGTTAATCTGAAACAGATCAATGGAGATATAATACTAGGGCTACATGATGAATCAAAATAAAACCGAAATCTTTATATGGCTTAATGCGATTGTCTAATTGTAAAGGCTGCGATTTAATTAAATAAATACATGCACTTGGAGTTTCGGAGTGAATCGCAGAACTGAGTTCTTTTACACGCGAGCAACTCATGATCCGATGTTTTCGGTGTTTCTGAACGGCTCGGTTCACAGTAAACTTCACAAAAACTCTTTACATCTCTGTAAGCGCTCTTAGTTTGGGTCGCTCATTACATGCATTTGGGAATGTAACAGATGCTAACCATCTTCCCAAATTTGAGAAATTCTAATAAACCGAATGTTTTCAACAAAAGAGATGCTTTAAGGGCTCCCTGCAGTTTTCCGCCAAAATAAAAGCACTATTTACAATATTTACCATATAAAATTACAATTAGTATTGTACTTTTATTATTATTATTCTTGTATTACTTACAAATGGATAATATTTCTGTATATTTATATTATTTTTCATAAATACTTTTTTAAATTTGCAGTGAAATAAGATATTTATTAATATGTATTATTCATATTTATTTGTTTAATTATTTAATGATGATGATAATAACAATAAATATTAAATGTATTATTATTAATATTATTATTATAGTAATATTGATATAATCACAACATTTTAGGTGAAAGTGGGTCACATTTATTTTATTTAATATTTTTATTTATTAACAATATTATTATTATTATTATTATTTTATAGTCATACTCATACATGTATATAATCACATTTTTTGGCCAAATTGTGCAGTTCTACGAACAAGCACAGCAAACCTGGAGTTTTTTTTATTTATTTTTTACTACAATTGCAATTTTAATCTGAAAAAATCGCAGTTACAATTTTTTCCCCCCAAATCATTCAGCTCTAAAAAAATAAAAGTGATAATGTCACACACAGATGGCATGACCCTCTGTCCTCATGTGCCTGTGGTGTTTTTCTGCCTTTTGACAGAGAACGCAAGACTGGAGGTATGAAGCTGAAAGGAAGAGAAGGAAAGAAGCCCCGGCGACGCCACACTGATGTAAGCGCTGTCCTCTCTTTTCCATTGCTCAATGATAATCTGAAAACAAGCACAAACAGTGTAGCCCCCTTTCTACATATTACTTTAGTTTTACTGTGCAAGCACAGACTTGAATGTGGACTTTCCTATCTGACGCAGTGCACAGGAAATTACACGTCTGAGATCATCAGCAGCCCCAGTATGTGGTCCACTTGATCGATATCTTGTGACGATCACATTTAGAGTTTGGTGTAAATGACTGGAAGTGGTCTGTGTGCCGCCCACCTTTGACCAGTGTCGGTCTGTCGCCCCCTATAGGACCCCAGGAAGGAGTGCTTCAGCCTCAAGTTTGACCTCAACATAGACATAGACACGGAGATCGTCCCCGCTGTCAAAAAGAAGACGTTACGGTGAGTCAGGGAACAGATCTGTGTACCCTGCGATTTGAACCCACAACCTTGGTGTGGCCACCGCCATTCTCTACCGGTTGAGGAACAAAATTAGTTAGTAAAGTTTGTTTTTGTGTGTGTCTTTTAATGTGTCCATTGCATAATCAATATTTGAGGATTTACCATTCTACCATTCAAAACTACCATTCAAAGGTCTAAATCTGAGATTGGCTGATTTTAAAAGTTGATAACTCTGTTTTTGAAACTTATGCACTTATTTTATTATTCTTTAGAGAGGTGCTCGGACCAATTTTTGAGCGCAAGGGCATCGAATTATCCCGAGTCCATCTATTCCTGGACCAGTCGAACACTCCACTCTCACTCCAATTTGAGGCATATCGTTTTGGAGGACATTACCTTAAAGTAAAAGGTAAAAGTCAGCCTGTATGTTTTACGGTGTGTGTTTTTAAGCGTGGCACGTCCTCTGCAGTGAGTGACCACTTTCTCACCAGCACATCAATCTAACAAGATTTCATCGCTTCAGTGTTGCTGTCAACATTTCCTCACTTCAGCTGCGGTAACCCATTCTTCCTGCATGTTCACCACAGTACACTTCAAAACATATCTCGGCATTACATGACACAACAAACGTGTCCACAGAACCAGACAGTTTCCTGCAAAATGAGGTGTGACTAATTAAACTCCATTAGAGCTGTTTTACTTCTAAAGAATTCGTGACTCTTTTCATAACTATACAACCAGTCTTTATAAACCTCCGTCACCCACGTCTTTAATCTGATAACACCAACACGCTAACACAGGCATCCAACCTACTGCTCTTGCGTAAAACTGAGCATGTGACGTGAGTGTAAAGTGAAGGGTTTGTTTTAAAAAGATTGGGACATTAACAGTTAGTCTGGAGAAATGTTCGATTCATGCTGAAGATCTAGTCTTTTTGAAGACCTTCTGTTACTTTGAATCATACTAACAAAGGATTTGAGCATATTCAGTTGGACTGAGTTGGAATTAAACACTATTTCTTACTAACAATAATCCACACAGTATTGTAAGTATTTTTTTAATTTAATCATTTAGTTTATTTTGTGTTGTAAATCTGTTCTAGTAACATGGCCTAATATGCATATGGATTCCCCCCCCCCCCCTCCAAGTCCTTATAGTGTTAGTCATCGAAATTTAGTTTTTTTTTTGGTTAGTTATTTTGTTTTATCATTTTTTGTAATTTTAATGTTTTACATTGTTTATTTTGCATTTTAATTTAACATTTAATTATTTAGTTTTTAAATAGCAACAACAACATAATAATAATAACCATAATAATAATCAATTAATTTAAAATCGTGTTTTATTAAAGCAAAAAATCTCTCAGAGTCGTGTGCCCCACTGCATGTTTTTCCATGGTTACAGGCATATTATATTATATATTAAATGACATAATTTTATATTGCGTTTTTGTGCAGCTCGACCCGGCGATGAACTGAAGGTGGAGCAGAGCGTGAAGGACCTGCGCTCTCTCAGTCTACCCAACATGAAGCCGACAGTAGGGGGCAGCGTCTACATCCTCACACCGGGCAGTGAGAGGGCAGAGCACGGGTCCCTACCGCGCCGAGAGAGCATGGACATACTGGTCAGTAGTGAGGTTTTTTTTTTCTTTTCTTTTTTTGGCCTAATGTGCTTATAGATGCTAAAGGGGCCACATTTTGTAGCATTTTATTTTTTACCCCAAGTCCTTAGTGCAAGTCAAGGTTGTTATCGTTGTTGTCGTAATAGTCGTACACAACCTTTTTTCTGCCCCATATGAGAATATAGTTATTTGTTTCATTTTGTTTTGTTTGTTTTATTTATTTTTTTGTCATAAATTTGGTTTAGAAACATGGCCTAAATTGCTTGTTTTTGTTTTTTTTTGTTTTTTTGCAGAATTTTATTTTTATTAAAGTCCTTATAGTGTTGGTCAGGGCAGAGTCCTGCACGGGTCCGATTTTGTAAATCCGCACCCGCCCGTACCCGCAGTGCTTCAAACCGCATCCGACCCGTTTTCCGACAGCAGCATTAATTAAAATCCGCACCCGACCCGACCCGCTTAAAACAGAACCGATACCCGACCCGCACCCGAAATAAAATCAGTTTAGCCAATCACATTATAGACACAATTACAAAAATGTTTATTGCCAGGTCATACAGAAGTTATTACACGACAATTAACACAAGGACAACTTCAGCCGAAGCTGTCAACAGGCCGATACATGAAGAACATGGCAAATGTTACCACAAAACTCGAGTAGCCTTAACATTTTACCAATCGAACAGACGCGGCTACAACACTATATGCCATTTCGTCTAGCCTACATCTGACAATTTTGGGTTCCAACACGCCCTGCACACCACACATACTTAACAGTGTTAAATATGAAAAATACCGTTCGATAGAACTGCTTTGTTACCACAGTAGCCTATCTAAGTGCTTCCTCGGCGATGAAGTTCCACATCTGCGGCTATCCAACACGAAAATGCATGCAGCAAATAAGCCTTTCACAATACTTTCTTCAGATAACTCCAAATTTTTCCCACATAGTGGATTTGATTTTTTATGACGTATTGTCGACAACTTTACAATCTCCACTAGTTATTCTTTTCTTCAACTCCTCAGCATCCATCTCAATAACTGCAAGCAGATCGCGCGCGCGCGGTTATGATGCATTTTTAAAAGTGAAAGTAGCCTAGGTAACGTTATAGATTCCTGGGAGGGCACGTCGGCATAAATAAACTGATGTGGATTTTAAATTATTTTTAATAATTTTATTAAAATTACCCGAACCCGTGCAGGACTCTAAGTCAGGGTTATTAGTCGTAACTTAGATTTGCAAGACCATCATCCGGCCATATATATATATATATATATATATATATATATATATATATATATATATATATGTATATGTATGTATATGTGTATGTATATATATATATATATATATATATATATATATATATATATATATATATATATATATATATATATATATATATATATATATATATATATATATATATATATATATATATATATATATATATATATATGTATATATATATATGTATATGTATGTATATATGTATATGTATGGTTTTAGTCATAATTTAGTTTTACAAGACCATTTGTAGGGGATTATTTTATTTTATTTTTTTATTTTACATTTAATTTAATTTAATTTTTACAAGATCATTTTCTGTCCGCTCTAAAGTAAATTTTGATACTTCTACTGTATATGTAAATGATCGCTGTTATGATTGGCTAATTTCTTGGCATGTCCAATAAGTGTATTTGCTGTCCCCGTCGACCCTATATTCATGTGTTCCTCTCTTTCATGATATCTAAACACCTCAGTCCCACCTGTCCTTCCTTTTAAACATAACACATTATTACCTCATCCAGGAAGTTTACTGTTTGTATCCTCTGCCACACACGGGTCACTCTGAGCTTCTGATGTTGGCAATTGTGTGCCTTTTAGCTCTTCTCTGTAGAAATGACTGGTTACTCTTTCAACATCATGGGATTGGATTTCCCGGTTGCGCTGTGATGCTCAGTAAAGATGGAATCATGGAAAGACAAGCCTGAACTCACTCCTGTGTGCGTGTTCAAACATGGATTTATAGGCGTCGGAGATGAGTGCAGACCGTAGGATTGTGGGTAAAGGCCTGTCGATGTCCCTCATAGGTTTTTATTGTGATTTGACATTGAATCGTCAGGCTTAGCAATAAAATCTAGGCTGTCATCCCATCAGGCTTTGCTTTGCTGTGTATGGATGGAGGTTACGTAACAGCAGTAAACAAGTCTGCACGTGTTGGAAGAATATTGCATAGGTATTACGCATTAGATTCAGGTTTGTTTTTCCAGTTTCTTGGAAAGACGGGCCTTTGGGAAAACCACAGAGAATCTCACTAATTAGACCCAGTGTTTGATATACACAGTGTTTAGTTTACAATAAAAGGTTAGTTTGCAACCGAAACGGAAGATTATGGTTGGTCTTTGAATGGAGAAGAAAACCTCATACCTTGGCTGACATTTAAATCAGTCAAAGTTTAAATTCACTTTAATGTTATATTATCTCAGCACACATTGACATAAAGGCATCAATGCGGCTATTGCTCATACTTGAGTTTAGAAATTTAAACCAACCCTGTTTGTGTTACAGACAGACAGGTAAGATACGTCAAATCATGTGGCTTTGTTGAGCTTAAGATTTTTCAGCAGTTTTAATAAAAAGAAGGGCTGTTGTTTCTGTTTCTACTTTCACAGTCATCGCCTCTGGTGTCATTCTGGTGGTTTGCATGCACACATTTGTAAGATAACCAGCCTGCCAGAGTTTACATCATGGTATCAACTGACACATTTTTGGGTTCCTCCGCCCTCTTTGTTTTCCAGCGGGTCATATCACTTTGTGACGTAATTCCCATTTTAGTTGTTCATTCTATGCAAATAGCGCATCTCAAACTTTCCCCAAAATATATTCTTTTTTCAGAACCTTGATCAGCATTTGATTTTTGTCATTTGTTATCATTAAATTTTATAGAGTTGAGAAACTTCTTCTTTTTTTTCTTTTTTTTACACTTGTGGCATCCTGATTTTTTTTTTTTTTTTTTTTTTTTTTTTTTTTACACAGGATTGTAGTAAAGTGCCTTTTTAAAATAACTGTTTTCTGTTTTAGTGTATTTTAAAATATAATTTATTCCTGTGATGACAAAGCAGAATTTTTATCATGTTACTTTATAAAAACAAGTGACTTTTTACACTTTTTAAATGTCACATTTTGTAATATCGATTATTTACTCATCCAGTTTTTTGAGGAGACACTGCCTCCCTTGCCTCCTCGGAGGAAACACCCCTGATATATATGTGACCCTGGACCACAAAACCAGTCACATGGGTCAATTTTCTGAAATTGAGATGTATACATCATCTGAAAGCTGAATAAATAAGCTTTCCATAGATGTATGGTTTGTTAGGATAGGATCATATTTGGCCGAGATGCAACTATTTGAAAATCTGAAATCTGAGGGAGCAAAAAAATCAAAACATTGAGAAAATCATCTTTAAAGTTGTCCATTTATGTTCACGATTGTGCTGCATTCACTCACAAAAATAAATGTTTTATATATTTACAGTAGGAAATGTACAAAATATCTTCATGGAACATATTTTACTTAATATCCTAATGATTTTTGGTATAAAAGAAAAATCTATCATTTTGACCCATACAATGTATTGTTGACTTTTGCCACATTGTGACTTATGACTGGTTTTGTGATCCAGGGTCACATATATGCTTTGGACCATATGTTTTAATTGTTCTGACAGTAGCAGTGATCTGTTGTTAAGTCTTAAGTCTTCCGACCTTCTCTGTTTCCCGCTGATGGAATTCTCAATTCATCTGCCAACTATTCCGTTGGAATTTTTATGAGAGTTGCTGGGTTTTGTCTGCGAGCGCGTTTGACCTGTATGTGGTAACTCGCCCACTGTGTCTTGCCCCCTCACCAAAGTCTGACCTTTAGAAAGAAACCCATCACCCCTGGGATTACTGGTGCAGCGGTGACACCAGGACTCCTCTTTGAGGTTTGATTGGCCAGATCCGCCCCTGTGGGGGGAGTGACCTTTGAAGCGTGAGCGTTTGATGTAGCATCATGACTTTTACACTCCCAGGAGCTGAAAGACAAGTGTCTCACAAGAGCAGGTTTTCAGGTGAAAGTTGTGTTTTTGCCCAGGCCTTCTTTTGCCAGCAACTCACCTAAATATGATGGTCCTAGTGGTGTATGCATGTTTGTTACAAAAACAGTGTTGTTACTATGGTTACCGTTGATGTTCTGTTTTAAATGCATGCTGGGATTCTGTCGCTTTAAGCATGTCCTGTGGCGTAAGATTCATCTCTCACATCAAAGGCGTCGACGTCAGGACTCCCCTCTTCACTTTTAACCTGCGGCTCTGTTGCTTTAGTCAAATAAGATTAGATTGATAATGCAAGCCGGCGTTTGTGGCACACCGTTCACCCACACAGATGCGCAGTAGAGCTATCTTGCCTGAGGACACCTGTCTAATGACCTGAGAGGTGTGTTACACCGACCTTCCAGGCGATTAGGTCAGAAGTCCCTGTGGCCCCCAGGGGCCTCCATGGCACAGCGACACAGAGAAATGTGTCATTATGATGGATTTAGTGGCTCTTGGTCATGTTGTGAATGTGCAACACCTCCAGCTACTGACCATATCATTGCATTAGATAGCAAAGCAAGTGGCATCTTCACTCAAATGCTTACGGATATTTTTTCAGAACTAACATCACTTTTCTGAGCCATTTTTGCTTAATGACTTTTAACCAACTGGTTAAAGTGGTAGTTATAGTCGTTCCAGTAAAGTAACTATAGGTGTAGTTCATCATTATGGACATGATTTGCAAAGTTTAACCATCACAAATTGTCAGTATACTTTTTTGTCTGTAACTGTATTTCTATTTTCCATTTAATAATTTAACTGCTAACAAAATATATTTTTGTGAAATATTTAGCTTAAAAAATGAGATTGGTCTTTCTTGAAAATAAATGCTGCTTGGTAAGATGTTTTTTTTTTATTGTCTGATACAATGACATTCATAGTTTTAAAAAAAAAAGTGCATTAAGAAATGTGTGTATTTATATTAGTGCTGTCAAATCGATTAAACGCATCTAACATAAGTTTGTTTGCATAATATATGCGTGTATAAATATTATTATATTTATATATAATATATGTGTCTATGTGTGGGTACTGTATACACACACAAACATATATATATATATATATATATATATATAATTTACTACTACTACAACCAGTGTTTGTTTTTTTTTGTATAATTGAAGTACTATTATATTTTTATTAATATTTTTAATTAGTTAGTTTGATTTTATATTTTCTGTTTTAATTTGAATGTTTTTGTAATTTTTAAACGTTTTTTTTTAAATGTCTATATATTTTTTATTAATTGTTTTCAGTTTTAGTTATTTTAATACATCAAGTTAAACTATGAATGAGAAATGTTGCCTTAGTAACTATCTGAAATAAAATATTTATTAATTGATTAAGCTGTGTCTCCAATGAGAAGGTGTAACACTGCAATATTTTCATTAGCTTCCAATATAATCAGTAGTTATACAGAAGTATGTGAATACTTTGAGAAACATTGATTTCAAAGACTGCAGAGGTGTCTCTCGAAAAATGGCATCAAAAGCCGCCAGTTAAATAAGGAAACGATGCGTTTGATCAAATGTAACTCAGTCAATGGACTATCAAAGGTCTGGATAAACTGCACAGCATCTGTCGGCTGCAACTAACTGCAGGAAATGAGCTTTTCCTGTTCCTATTTGAACTCTCTGATAAGAGACTGGTTCAAAAGTGTAATAATATCACAGGATAGAGGTTAGTGTCGGAGCAGACAGATCTAATCTGCATCAGTTTCCCTCCATAAATGAACGGATCAAGTTGTTAAATGTTTTGTTTAAGGTGCATAATAACTCTTGCAAGCTTTGGGGAAAAAATGCACATATGGCAGATCTCGGTTTCATAAAATCTTTCATTAAGCAAGAGACCAGTGCAAACCATAGTAATCATTTATTTACCTGGGTTATCAACGAAGAAACAAAGCTCTTGACACAACAGACCCCCATATGTGATTGATGCTTTTGTGAAGTTAACACAATTACCATGCAATCAGTTTCTGATCATTAACACTCAGTGTTCAAAGACAGTTGAACAAAACATGACTTTAGCAAAAAATGCATCTTATCTTCATGGGAAACTAGTGGAGAGAATCTTGTTAGAACATTGTTTGGAAAGCAAATTCATGGTGTCTCACATAAATCATTTACTGAGCTCTAAATGCTGGTATGTAATGAATTAAATGTCTGTCATCACTGCTTTTTATACCTATATCAGCGAAACCACCCTTTTCTAGCAAAACATATTTAGTGCATACCAAACATTCACCCAAAAAAGGGATTTTTTTTTTTTTTTTTTTTTAATAAAGAAAACAAAGCCATTTTATCACAATTAAGCTCAAAATGCTCTTTATAATGTGTCTTCACATTTCCTTTTTTGGTTGTTTTTAAACAAGTATAAAGGTTGTTTGATCAGCAAACATGTAAAAGCATTACCGTGTAATTTCATTTTGCTTTTTTTTTGCTTTTTTTCTCCATTATAGTGATGAGATTTTTTTTTTTGCATTACAGTAATGAGGGAAATTCTTTATTGTCATGAAATTGTCAGTGCTTACAAAATGCTTATATGTTCTATTTTAGATTTTTGGGTGAAATGTGAGCTATACTCTTTGTACATTATTATAATATTTTCCAAATTAAGTCTTATTTAGGACAATTTCAAGACAAACTCTGGAAAAGTTGCTTTTATCTAAATAGTTTTTTTATTTATTTCTGATGCGTTACAGTAATGAGAAAATGCTTAATTGTCATCAAAATTCTAAATTAAATGCAAACATTTCCATCAAGACAGATATCATTTCTTGTTTTGTTTTTGGAGTGAAATATGACCTAGATTCACTCACCCGCTTATTTAATACTTCCTACTGTAAGCAAAGAAGGCCTGCTGGTTTCTGCTGTGGGAGGGATCAGCATCTAGCGTGTGAATGTTGTTTGCTGTGATGTAGAAAATGACTTCGGAGGAGATGGGAGGAGTAAATTGATGAAGTCATAAAGCAAAAGCTTCAAATCTACTCGCTGTCAGCCAGATCCTGAGCACATGTGGAGTCTTCTAGCTTGTTTTCTGCCTCTTCTCTGGATGTTGACTGCTGAAGTTTAGAGGACTAGTGCTTGTCTGAGGTCAGATAGGGGGTCCAGGTTGGATAATGGTACGTTTTGGACATCTGTCCTCGTGGCACAGTTGGGATCTGCTCCATATGGATACGGACCGTCTGCCTAGTGAAGTGTCTCTCAAGAGTCCATCACCAAAAAAGTTTCAGGTAAAGCAATGGAACTCATTGACTGGCTCTCTAGTAATCATGCTTTTAAACTGTTAACCATCAGCGTCCCGGACACTCCACACATTTCTTTTTATTGCCTATTTTCCCCCCCATCACATTTTTTAGAAGTCATCATCAATTAGGTAAGCTTTAACACTTAAAATTCGTCCCTGAAAACCGTTTTGAAACTGGACATTGCGTTACTATGGAAACAGTACTTTAAAACCTTCAAGCAGGCTCCTCCCCCAGGGATCATGTTTCAAATTTGACAAAATGCACTCAACTGTTTTATAAAATCTTGACAAAACATGTATCATTGGAAAGGTCTGACACTGAAGGTTCCATATATGGCCACTATTTTGTGATAGAAGTGATATTGAGACAGAACTGTATTCATTTGTGATAGGAGAGTGCATCAAAAATTTCTGGCTATTTTTGGTATTGCGTCCCTTAACAAAATCTCAAATTTTTTTGTGATATCAACTTCAAATTTGGAACACAACTTGTTTAGACGTAGCTTTGATTTTCTAGATATTTTAGAGCCAAAAGTTTTGTAAAATATATATTTTGTATTAAAGTTCATTACATTTAGCTTCTTTAACTTTCTTAGACTTTTCATTTGTTTAAGTGCTTTTATTTCAGCCATAATCTGATGAGTGTCCTTAAATAGAGACCAACCTCAGGCACTCATGAATTACAACGTTTAAGTTTGGATAGTGCATTTTTACATCTATGTTCAAAAAGGGAGGTGACGGCTTACAGGTTTTAAACATGATGCACGTTGTTATTTGGAGTGTTTATGTTCCAGTGAATTGTTCATCAGTGATTAAACTCATGTATAGCAACATTTTGATTGCGTGACAATGTATTTCTCAATGAGCAAATGTTTGTGTTGTGTGGGAAGGAGCTTCGTGTCTATGTGCAATGGAAGCTGAATGTGCGCGTAATGGAAACCTGTTAGCATCATTCCGCTACCTGATGACACAGGTTTGGGCCTGTGTGCTAAACAGACGCTGTTATCTTGTCGGGTGATAAGGCTGTATCGTGGTTTTGATCACTGATTAATCGACTGTCCTTAAGCTTCAATGGCTCTTTGTTATGCCTTTGCTTTGACCAATTGAAGTGTTGTTGACCCTGAGACTAGCCCTATGTTGACACTCAAGGTAAAGTTAGTAAATGAAATGTGACCTGCTCAGAATGGTGTTTTTGGGTGTTTTTGTGAGCGCTGGTCTTCCACCTTTGTTTGTTCAAAGCTTGAACAAAAGCTGTTCTTATCTTCACCACTGTTTTGTTGTGTTCTTGAGATGCACTGTTGTATGGAGACGTTTTGGGTTAAAAGGCAGCTACATGCATCAGTTCCCAGTGGTCAGTCTGTTGTTGTCAGAACCCAGGGTCAGGTAGACGTGACAGTTTAGGAGTATGTTGTGGTAAGCTGTAACATTTTAAGGAGGATTGATTTGAGTGCTGGTAATGTAACCAGTAGGGAAATGTCAACTTAAACGCCTCAGCTGACTGCTGAACACTTAACATGATGTGGGACTTATTCAAGTTTATTTATACAGCACTAAGAGGGTAAAAACCTGTGCATCCACTGAGGGAAATTAATATAAATTTATTCATTCTTTATTTTGTTGTATTTTATTTTGTTTATTTATTTGTTTGTTTGTGTCTTCTGACAAAAATGAATATGAATTTATTTTAATTGTTTTAATTATATTTGTAGAATTGATGTATGGCATTTTACAGTGGTATTTACAAATAACAAAGTAGTTGACATTTAAAAACATCCACAGAGGAAAATTAATTCTGTATTTTATTTTGTTGTATTGTATTGTATTTATTTTATTTTAATTATATTATTAATTCTTTTATTTATCTTTTTATTTATTTGCATCCACTGTCAATAATATATATTTATTATTTATTTATTATAAATATTTCAATTTAACTTAATTAAAAAAAATTATGTATGCAGTTTTACAGTGGTAATTGACATTTAAAAAAAAAATATATATATATATATATATATATATATATATGAATTGAAGACCAGGAAAGTACATTAAAGTAAATAGGATACATTTTGATTTCAATCTTAAAATCCTGTAGACTTCAAAGAAGTCTTCAACATTTAAGCACACAATATGTTTCTAATGATTTTAGGCAATAGTATAAAAAATAATAATAAAAAAAAATAAATATATATATATATATATATATATATATTATTTTTTATTTTATTATTATTTTTTATACTATTGCCTAAAATCATTAGAAACATATTGTGTGCTTAAATGTTGAAGACTTCTTTGAAGTCTACAGGATTTTAAGATTGAAATCAAAATGTATCCTATTTACTTTAATGTACTTTCCTGGTCTTCAATTCATAAAAGACTATTTGTCTCTTTAAATATCACGTCACACTATTAAAGTGAATGGATTGCAGACACAGTTTATTTTGACATTAAGGAATTATAGAACATTATATATTATGTATATTATTATGTATAATTTTAGTGTACATCAGGTCTTTAAGCTGGCATGTCCTCTAATGAGTTATTAATGTGCCAAGCATGCAGGTCTAGGGCTGGTATTATTTTTTTTTAAATACTGCTGTAATGAGGAGTATCCCCCCCCCCCCATGCATTTTCTTAAAGATCATGAACTTGTTTATTCAATGTAAAATTATTGCTCAGATGTCATTAGTTTGGCCATGGCATGTTTAGATTCATAATGACGATACAGAAATTCAAGACTTGTTGCAGCACTTTCTATAGTCTGGGATTCCCCTCAATTTTCAATTTCTGAGGTCATTTCCCTGTAATGGCAAGGAAATAAATAGATGCTGGGAAATCACTCAAGGGACAGGAATGCTGTGCTACTATCACTTTCAATTTATCATAAATCCCAAGGATCATCAGAACCTCTTTTTAATGATAGTAGACTAATTAATTAAATGGATGAACTGCAGCAACAGTTTTGTTATGTAAAACCTGTTTGTAGCTAACTGTAAAAGTCTCAACTACATTTTCTTGTTTGTGTAATTACTTTTTCTGTATGCAAGGACTGAAGTAAACTTATTTTTAGACTTTTTAAATCAAACATATGTTGCCAAACATACGTTTCGTTTTTGAGGCACCAGGATGTGTTCCTGGGACCCAGCTTCTCCCCTCCTTCTTTGCATGTGACCCTCTGTCTTTAAGCAGCCACACCTCTCTTTCCTGCCCCACACAATGGGACAGGATCCTCCTAGTTGCTATGACGTTTGGGCTGCCCTATTCAGTAATGCAGGCAGACAGGCTCAGTCGGAAAGCTTTACCTCTTGTTGCCGGCTGAGCAGCTCTGGTACACTAGAAAGGACCTAGTACGGAGCCCTGATGCACCTCATATTTTTAGAAGGAAATTAAGGGGCGCTGAATTAAAATTAGTGATCTATCATTTAACACGCTTCATTTTGGCTCAAGAACTCTAACGCATCAATGAGTTGCAGGTTCTGAGGTACTTTTGTATCCGTTGGCTTTTTTGTGAGTTTGAAGAGAGGAGTCTTTGAGTGATCATAGCATCTGGCTCTAGCATGGGTCAGGCTCCGTGAACCCGGCTGAGAGATTACCATGGTCTACCTCTCATTTGACATGCCGCTTGCTTCCATGGTGAGTAGATCAGACACTCTGGGAACCCTGTTCCGCTTCATAAATTCGTTGGTCATTCAGTCCCTCCACAGAGAGTGAGAATCACCAGGCACAGCTGATCCTAAAGTGGGTGTTATTGCATGAGTTTGAACAAATTGCATTTTTTAGCTTTTGGATAAATGATGTGGTGTTTATTGCTTATGTGTTCTCTCCGTTTGTTTATAGAGTACTTTCTTTATTGGTTGTATGTTTTTCATTATAAAACCCATTATAAATTCATAAAAATGTGTATAAATGCGTTTTTTGTTTTATTGCAGTAACTTTCAATGTTGTATCAGTGCTGGTAGTGTGAGCCATAACCAGCGTTCAGGCGTCCGTTGTTCATCCTCCCTAAAGTAGAGACATTTCCTGACATCTGCGTCCTCATCCTTTCACCCCAGAATCCTCAGAAATCCCCTCATCAAAGCTCATCGTCTGCCTGTCTTTTTGCATCGGTTCTAAATTTAGCAAGGGGGGCATAGTGGCCAATCCGTCATTCTTTAGCAGGGATGTTCTTGATTGCCTTACCAACAGCACTGTTCACAGAGAAGTATTTGAAGGAATCTTAATCGACTTATAAATAGCCCATGCAAATGCTTTGGCGGGTGTTATAGTACATGGCTTGGTAACGAATTTAGTTGTTTGTGAAGCTCAGCAATCGTTCGATTAGGTAAATTCAAAGAAATGTAGATTTTTTTGTGTGTCATATTTAGTATATTATGAACATCATGTAAACGTGTTATTGTGATTGCCATAACCCGATAAAGCCTATATTGAGGTTGCAAGTATTCATTGGAATTCTGAGTGACTTAAATGCCTTATTTGAAATATTCACATATTCATTTATACCTGTGCATGTCTAAATTAGATTATTAGTTGCAGTAACCTCAAGTTTTCCCATAAATCAACTGAATCTTACACCTAAATAATGCATGCAGGTGTTAGTCAAGCAAAACAATAAAAACATTTTTGGAGAGAGGAAAATATATATAAGATTTCATTTTCAATTGTAATAATATTTCAGAATATTACTGTTTTAACTGTATTTTTGAACACTTAAATACAGCCTTGGTGAGCATAAGAGACTTCTTTCAAAAACATTAATAACATCTTACAGACTCACAGAATTTTTCAATGTTAGTGTGTATATATGTATTTAGTTATATAAAACACCTGCACAGGTGTCTTTAAGTGTTCAGTGCATCAGCATCAGCTTCGCTTGTGTTTTTTTAGGGAATTCCATTGTTTTGTCTTCAGACCTTTCCTGTTATTTGTGCATTCCCCAAAAATGTCGTAGTCCTCTCTGGAATTTGCAAGAGTTGTTAGTGGGTAACGGCACTCAGGGCTGTGGAATTCCCTCCGTCTTGGAGAAGGGTCAACAAGCCTGTCTGCCTCCCGCTCAGCGAGATTACTACTTCCTTAGATACTAAACAGCTGTTTATTTGTTTGTTTAACACACATAAGCTCGTAAGATGGAGCGTGTCTAAACAGAAAGATGTTGCAGTGCTCTCTAGCAGAACAATTGCTTTTAAAATAATGGCGGTCTTGATCTCTCGGAGCAGGGTTGCTGACCTCCTCGATTTTTGTTTTGGAAATTGTAACATTCAGCAGGATTATTTATTATTTATTTATGAATCATAATTATTGTTTCTGATAATGTCATCGCTTTGCAGGAACCCTAAGTTTTCCATGTGTCCAACTAGGGTTGAGTAATGTATAAAATTGTAAAACGGTAATATAAAATAAAATGGTAAATTTGACTGATTTAACAAAGTTCATCATAGTCAACTAATTCTAATTAACAATTCTCTCTTTTTTTCAATTATTTTTCTGAATTTTAGTACGTTTTCCCTCCCCAATAAATATGTCCCATTGCAATTTACAACTGACGTTTCCATTTAATATAATATATATATATATACAGTGCTATGCATAAGTTTAGACACCCATGCTAAAGTTGACTAAAAAGAGGAATAAAAAATCATCTTTTGGAAATTGAACTTAATGCCTTAATTTAAAAAATTAGGAAAAATCCAACCTTTAAGGACACCAATTTTCTTTGTGAATGAATAATGTATCGTAAATAAATAAATGTTCTTCCTTAAAATACAGGGTGCATAAGTTTGGACACCCCTATGTTAAATTCCCATAGAGGCAGGCAGATTTTTATTTTTAAGTATTTTCTTTTTTTTTTTTTTAGGATACTATGCATCCTGATAAAGTTCCCTTGGCCTTTGGAATTAAAATAGCCCCACATCATCACATAGCCTTCACCATACCTAGAGATTGGCATGGGGTACTTTCCATAAGATCATCTCTCAATGCAAATCAAACTAGCTATTAGGCTAACTGAAATAAAACCATGCCAATCTCTAGGTATGGTGAAGGCTATGTGATGATGTGGGGCTATTTTAATTCCAAAGGCCAAGGGAACTTTATCAGGATGCATAGTATCCTGGATCCATGAAGTAACTGGCCTTTAAAAATAAAAATCTGCCTGCCTCTATGGGAATTTAACATAGGGGTGTCCAAACTTATGCACCCTGTATTTTAAGGAAGAGCTGTTATTTATTTACGATACATTATTCATTCACAAAGAAAATTGGTGTCCTTAAAGGTTGGATTTTTCCTAATTTTTTAAATTAAGGCATTAAGTTCAATTTCCAAAAGATGATTTTTTATTCCTCTTTTTAGTCAACTTTAGCATGGGTGTCTAAACTTATGCATAGCACTGTATAATATAGTACATTGATTTTATATATATATATATATATATATATATATATATATATATATATATATATATATATATATATATATATAAGCTATAATTCATTTATATAAATATATTTACATATTTAAGATGTAATTTAAGTTTGAAAAATAGTTTGAAAAAATTAAACAATTATTTATTTATTTAATTATTCATTTATTCATGTATAGTAAAAAATATATTTTTATTTAGAATATATTAAAATTATATTTAATTAAAATGTTTTATATTTATTCAAATGTAATTAAACCTGAAAAACTTTTAGCAGTTTGAGAAAATGTAAACAGATTAGAAATTGTATGATGTGAAATATACTATTTCTAGATCAGGTTTTAAGAATATTGTGATTGCAGATGTGTGTCCACCCTTATTTCCAACTTTTTGTTTTGTTTAGTGGTAGTGGTTTGATATCTTCAGATGAATGCTGGTACATTGATTTTATTTTCCTCCACCCCACCTGCCTTACTCAATCGGTTTCTAAATCTCTCTCACACCCCCTCATTCTGTATAGGACTGTTACTGATAACGGCCTCTCCCATATCTCTCGCTCTGTTGTCCTTGACATACTTGTTGATACCCTTCTCACAAACCTTTATCTTTCTGCATTTGTAAACTGTCAACTCACCTGGATCTTCCAATCTTCCATCACTTCCTCTTCACAGGGTCAGTCCCGTCGGCGGAAGAACATGACGGAGTTTCTGGGCGAT